>NW_016107798.1:995049-998143 GCF_001604975.1 Cebus imitator
AAAAAAAAAAAAAAAAAAAAAAAAAAAAAAAAAAAAAAAAAAAAAAAAAAGAAATTTACTAAAATGGTTCTCACCTTGGTCACAATTGTTCTTTCTAACTTTCAATTTCTTTCAGTCATGCTAGTGAATTAAGTATGCTTAAAAAAAAAGTTGGACAAAGTTATAATTTTTAGTGTATGGAAGATTAACATGATACAATTGTAGAGTTTTCTATGTTTCCATTACAGGGCAAATAAAATATTGGCTAGTAGCAAGAGCATAAAAGACCAGGTTGGCAGCAGAAAACTATTTAGTGAATTTACACAAGTGAATATACTCAAGTGAGAAGTTTCGGGGTAAAAACATAAGGGAAATTCAACCAAATTCTTCTAGTATGTATCAAGATATGTAATGTTAATTTTATTTTCAGTAAATAAGAATGTTAACATTATTCCTTTAGGCGAAGTTTCAAAATGAATGAATAAGCAAATTTTCCCTAACTTTTAAGTGCCTTTCCAAAAATGTAGGATTTGGAGATAGAAATAAATTTAAAAGACAGGGCCTCCTGGTCTTTATTACAGAAGAACTGAGTAAATTAACTGGAAACACAGCAGGGTTTTATTATCAAGGAATAAATTAGCTCAATTTTTTTTTAAAACACAATTTGGGAAACTGTGAGTTCACTAGAAGGCAAAGTAAGAAATATATTTGACCTACAATGAGAAGCATTAATTAACTCCTGTCAAGTTCTCTAATATGCTCTTTAATTTTCTTCCTTTCCTCTGCTTTCCTTCCTTTTCTCTTCCCTCTCTCCTTTCCTCTCTTATCCTCTCATCTCCTCTCTTTCTCCTTAATGTTACTGATTCCTCGCCTTTTATATTTAGTACAAAGGACTAGGACCATAATAGCCATTCAAAATTATATAGGAATTATATTTTACTATCTTGCATTCAAGGACTAAAGAATTTGTTTGTGAACCAGCTAATTAATGATCCTTCGCCATTCATTCACAAATCATTTTTCTTCCTTTATCACTTCTACCATAGCTACTCACTCTACAAAGATAAATACAGCAAGATATCTTTTGTCAAGGTGCTCAGGATGACTAGTGTAGTAGCATCCAAGCATATGAAAGAATTTAAAAACCACATGTGGAGTTTTAAAATACAGGTAGTCAAGCATACCCAGACATACTGGGTCAAAGACTCTGGAGTAGAGTCCAGTGTTCACATTTTCTGAAAAGGCTCACAGTTAACTCTAATATTTACCAAGGGATAACAACATCTGGCAGTTGGAGCACACACATACATAATGGAGTGCAAATGGTATAACAGTATTATGAAAAAGGTGTTTCTGATTGAAAAATTCGGTTGAAAAAATCTGATTACTTAAGTGCTTGCTTAAGCAATGACATTACTGAGCACTGGTATTTTCTGCCAATACTTCTGCAGTTTCTTTCTATTGGAGATGATGTTAATATCCTCTCAGTAACACCACTTTGCCAAATGCAATTGTGTGTGTTGTGGAGTGGAAGGCTGTGTGCCATTTCTTCACATAAAAAGAAACTTACAATGTAAAATACATGGAATTCTAGCAAATTTCATGAATTTAAACACTTTTTTTTTCTTCTCTTCCTTATTCCTTCCTTCCTTTCCTCTTTCCTTTGTTACTATATGACAAATATTGTTTTAGGTATTGATGAATTAGCTGTGGACAAAATACAAAATAGGCAAATTTGTTCATTTTCAGGAGCTGACATTTTAGTCTGGGAAGAAAAAAATTAATTGTATTAAATACTAATAAATTAATTAATTTTAGATTTCATTAACAATAACATGAAGCTAAAATATGTTATAGAAAATGACTGAAAGGAGGGGGATACTCTAGCCAAAATAGTCAGAAATTATATTTAAATTGCTTCAGAAAAATTCAAAGTAGGGACTATACAAAGATAGGTGGAAGAATATTTCTGATAGAATAAAAGCAGATATAAAAGCCTAAAGACGAAACACACCTTAATGTATTCATGTAACTAAAGAAGGAACCCAAGATACCTCAATCTTCAAATATCTGTGATCTAACTCATTTCAGGTGCATGATGAAGATATGTTAAACCTACTTTAGCATGTAATGGTAACTAACCAAATTTGTATTTCAATTGATGACTAACTTTTAGCACCAAAATTGCATACTTTCTCAACTTTATGATATTTTGCAACTTTTAATTAAAGTTCTGGGGTACATGTGAAGGTTTGTTACATAGGTGAACTTCTGTCACTGGGTTCTCTTATACAGATTATTTCATCATCTGATATTAAGCCAAGTAACCAATAGTTACCTTTTCTGCTCTGTTTTCTCAAATAAACCTCAGTGTTCATTGTTCCCTTCTTTGTATTAATGAGTTCTCATCATTTAGCTCCCACTTATATTTGAGAATATTCTGTATTTGATTTTCTGTTCCTGTATAATGAGCTAAAGATAATAGCCTCCAGCTCCATCCCTGTTCCCACAAAAGATATAATCTTGATCTTTTATGGTTGTATAGTATTCCATGGTGTAAATGTACCACAGTTTCTTTAACAAATTTGTCATTGATGGACATTTAGGTTGATTCCATTCTTTGCTATTGTAAACAGTGCTGCAATGAAGATTTGAATACAGTAGCCTTTATGGTAGAATTATTTATATTCCTTTGGGTATATACTCAGTATTGGGATTTCTGGGTTGAATGGCAGTTCTGCTTATAGAAGAGGAATGCTTTGAGGAATTCTTTGAGGAATTGCCAATACTGCTCTCCACAAGGTTTGAGTTAATTTTACACTCCCACCAACAATGTATAAGCATTTCCTTTTCTCTATAACCTCACAAGCATCTGTGATTTTTAAAATTTTTAATAATAGGCATTCTGACTGGTATGAGATGGTATTTCATTGTAGTTTTGATTTGCATTTTTCTAATGATCTGTGATTTGAGCTTTTCCTCAGATACCTGTTGGTATGTATTTCTTCTTTTGAAAAATATCTATTCATGTACTTTGCCCACTTTTCTTTTTTTTTCTGATTATGCATTTTTTTCCATTTATTTTATTGCATTTTAGGTTTTGGGGTACATGTGA
>NW_016107798.1:999879-1022014 GCF_001604975.1 Cebus imitator
ATTTGGCTCTCTTTAAGTCTGTTATTGTCGTATAGGAATGCATGTGATGTTTGCACATTGATTTTGTATCCTGAGACTTTGCTGAAGTTGCTCATCAGTTTCAGGAGATTTTGGGCTGAGACGATGGGGTCTTTTAGATATACAATCATGTCGCCTGCAAATAGAGACAATTTGACTTTCTCCTTTCCTATTCGAATACCCTTTATTTCTTTTTCTTGCCTGATTGCTCTGGCTAGAACTTCCAGTACTATATTGAATAGGAGTGGTGATGGAGGGCATGCTTGTCTATTGCCAGATTTCAGGCGGAATGTTTTGCCCACTTTTCAATGGGATTATTCATTTTTTTTCTAGCAAATGTGTTAAGTTCTTTACAGATGCTGGATATTAGACCTTTGTCAAACACATAGTTTGCAATTTTTTTTTTCATTTTGTAGATTGTCTGCTTCTCCGTAGATAGTATCTTTTGCTATGCAGAAGCTGTTAAGTTTAATTAGTTCTCTCTTGTCAATTTTTGCTTTTCTTGTGATTGCTTTTGATATTTTTGTCATGTCATCTTTATCCTGAAATTTTTTTCTGGTCCTATGTACTATGGTATTATCTAGGTTGTCTTCCAGGGTTTTTATAGTTTTGGGTTTTATATTTAACTCCTTAATCTATATTGAGTTGATATTTGTACACAGTGTAAGGAAGTAATCTGGCTTCAATCTTCTGCATATGGCTAGCCAGTTTTCCCAGAAGTATTTATTGAATAGGGAATCTTCTCCCCATTGCTTGTTTTTGCAAGCTTTGTTAAAAATCAGATGGTTGTGGGTGTGTGGCCTTATTTCTGGGAGCTCTATTCTGTTCCATTGGAATATGTGCTTGTTTTTGTACCAGTACCATGCTGTTTTGGTTACTGTAGCCCTGAAGAAATGTTTAAATTAAGATAATGTGATGCCTCTAGCTTTGTTCTTTTGCTTAGGATTACCTTGACTATTCAGACTCTGATATGGTTAGGCTCCGTGTCACCACTCAAACCTCATCTTGAATTGTAATCCTCAAGTATTAAAGGAGCAACCTGGTGGGAGGTGAATGAATCGTGGGGTCAATTTCCCCAATGCCATTTTAATGATAGTAAGTGAGTTCTCATGAGATCTTATGGTTTTATAAGGGGCTGTCCCCACTTTGATCTGTCTCTCTCCTGTTGCCATGCTTTCCCTTCCACCATAATTCTAAGTTTCCTGAGGCCTCCACAGCAATGCAGATTGTGTCAATTAAACCTCTTTCCTTTATAAATTACCCAGAAATATTTGGGTATTTATTTATAGCACTATGAGAACAGACTAATACAGTAAATTGGTACTGGGAGTTTGAGGTATTGCTATAAAAATACTTCAAAATGTGGAAGTGACTTTGGAACTAGGTAATGAGCAGAAGTTGGAACACTTTGGAGGCCTCAAAAGAAGACAGGAAGATTCTGGAAAGTTTGGAATTTCCTAGAGACTTGTTGAAAGGCTTTGACCAATGCTGATGCTCACATGAACAATGAAGTCCAGGCTGAGGTGATCTCAGATACAGACGAGAACTTATTACAAACTGGACAAGGGTCACTCTTGCTATGTTTAACAAAGAGACATTCTGTCTCTGTCCTAAAGATCTGTGGAACTCTGAACTTAAGAGAGATGACCTGATATTTGAACTTATGTTTAAAAGAGAAGCAGAGCATAACAGCTTGGAAAATTTGCATAATTGATGAGGAAGCTAATGTTATTTGTCAAGACAATGGGGAAAAATATCTCCAGGGCATGTCAGACGTCTTCACGGCAACACCTCACATCACAGGCTCAGAGGCCTAGGAGGGAAAAAAAATCATTTCATGGGCTGAACCCAAGGCCCCCTTTCTGTGTTCAGCATCAGGACTTGGTGCCTTAAGTACCAGATGCTCCAGCTCCAGCCATGGTTAAAAGGGGCTAAGTTATAGCTTGGGCCATTGCTTCAGAGGGTGCAAGCTCCAAGCCTTGGCAGCATCCATGTAGTGCTGGGCCTGTGGGTACACAGAATTTACAAAGTGTGGTTTGGAAATTTCTGCCTAGATTTCAGAGAATGCATGAAAACTTCTGGATGTCCAGGCAGAAGTCTCTGGGTAAATAAAGCCCTCAAGAAGAACCTCTGCTAGGGCAATGTAGAAGGGAAATGTGGGTTTGGAACCCCCACACAGTTCTCACTGGGGTGCTGCCTACTGTAGCTGTGAGTAGAGGGCCACCATCCTCCAGACCCTGGAAAGTAGATCCACAGACAGCTTACACCATGCACCTAGATAAACCACAGGCACTGAATGCTAGCCTGTGGAGGAGATGCCCAAAGTCATGGGAGCCCACCTCTTGCAGTGTTGCACCCCAGATGTGAGGAGTCAAAGGAAATTTTTTGGAACTTTAAGATTTAATGACTACTCTGCTGGGATTCAGACGTGCATGGGGTCTGTAGCCCTTTTGTTTTGGCCAATTACTCCCATTTTGAATGGAAACATTTACCCAATGCCTGTACTTATACTGTATCTTGAAAGTAACTAACTTACTTTAGACCTTTAGTCTCATAGGCAGAAGGCACTTTCATAGTCTCACCTGAAACTTTGTAGTTGGACTTCTGGGTTAATAATGAAATTAATTAAAATTTGGGAGACTGTTGGGAAGGCATGATTGGTTTTAATATATGAAAGGGACATGATATTTGGGAGGGGTTGAGGCATAATGGTATGATTAGGCATTGTGTCCCCACCCAAATCTCATCTTAAATTGTGATCCACAGGTGTTGAGAGAGAGACCTGATGGGAGGAAAATGGATCATGGGGTCAGTTTCTCCCATGCTGTTCTCATGATATTGAGTGAGTTATCATGAGATCTGATGGTTTTGTAAGGGTATCTTCCCCCTTTGGTCTTTCTCTCACCTGCCATCATATAAGAAGTGTCTACTTCTCCTTCCTCCCTGATCATGTTTCCTGAGATTTCTCAGTCATGTGGAACTTTTTTCTTTATAAATTATCCAGTCTTGGGTATTTCTTTATGGCAGTGTAAGAAAAGACTAACAGATGCTATTTTTTGGTTCCATATAAATTTTAAAGGAATTTTTTTCTAGTTCTGTAACAAATGTCATTAATAGTAGTTACAGAGACCTGCAGAGACCTACAGAGATGTCAGAATGACTTGCCTGAAGAGAAGAGCCACCCTCTCCAGGACCTGCTGTCTGCTAAAAGCTGAACACTTGACTGGATGATCTGCCTACAGGGAGCAGCTACCCACTCCTCTGAGCTATTCTAACACTAAATAAAACTGTTTTCATTCACCCTTCACTTGTCTGTGTGCTGCATTCTTCCTGGACACAGGACAAGAACCGGGCTAAGGTGCTGAGGCCACAGAGGTTTCCAGCCAGAAAAACTGACACTCCAGACATCTCATAACACTAAGGTAGTATGGGAAGTTCCATTGCAGAGGCAGTAGAGGGAGGTTTTTAGTTACCCCAGGGGCTAGAGCTGTTACTGGCTTGATAGTTCTAGTGGTACACAGCAAGAGACAGGTATAGAGAAACCTCCCAGTAAAGAGATATAGAAATGGGCACTGATGGAGCCTACCCCCCCCACCGGATCTCTGTCCCAGGGATGTACCAAACTGTTGCCAGTCCTAATGCATCTGTAGACGGTAGCTGAAGACTTTGGTTGGGAGGTCTTCTCCAGTGAGGACAAATAGGACCAAAGACTCACTTAAAAGAGTTATCTGGCCATGTTTCTGTAGAGTAACTGTACTGTGCTGGAGAACCACTTCCGCCACTGGGTGGCTTTGACTCTACAATGTCCAAAGGCTGAAAGAGCTAAGTTGCCCAAACAGCAAAGATGGTGGGCCACCCCTCCATCTGAGAGCTCCATCCCAGGGAAGTTTTAAATCCTTGTCAGCTAGAGAAAACTGATGGGGTGGCTGGCAGCAACCTTGGTTAGGAAGCCCTGCCCAGTGATCAAGAATAAAATTGGGGACTGACTTGAAAAAGCAGTATGGCCCTGTTTTCATAGAGCAACTGTGCTGTGTCTGAGGATTGCTTCTGTCTTTGGTCAACGTGGACTATCCAAAGCCCAAAAGCTGGAACAACTAAGTCCACAAAACAGCAAAGATGGTAGTCTCTCCCACTAAGAGCTCCATCTCAGAAAATTGCAATGATACTACTAGTGGCTGATTAGAATTTTAAACCAGTAGTTCTTATCCTGTGAGGCACCATGGAAGTGGGGCCTACAGGTTCTTATGACTCAGCCTCTTGGATTCTGCCTCTTTTCTAGGGGTATACACAGGGTTTAACATTCCTCTTTGCTGGAGTTGCAGCTACTTTTTCTGGGAAGCCCAGAAAGCCTGGGTATCTCAGTTCCTATGTCTCCATGTATGCCTGAGTGACTACTCTGCAAAGACTCCATGTAGCTCTATTAGACTGAAGGCCCTGGTAGAGTGAGTTCACAAGGAGATTTCCTGACTGAGGGTTGCAAAGGTCTGTGGGAGAAGCATGGTTTCCTGGGGTCACACATTCACTGACTGCTTCCTTAGGCAGAGAAGGTTACCCTGGCTCCATATTGCTCTCAGACAGGCCAGCATCCTACCTTGCTTTTTTCCATTATCTGTGGGTAAAGTTGTTTCCTTGATTAGTTTCAATGCTTGTACCTAGATGTTTCAATTGAAGGCGCTGTATTTACTTGCCTTTTTTATTCTGCTCCACGAGAACCATGTACTCTAGCTGCTTCTAGTCAACCATCATGGCCACCCTTTTAATCATTTACAATTTTGAATGTGAAAGCTAATTGGGTCTTTTTTTTTTTCCATTTCTTTAACCAAAGAAGACAAATTAATTAGGTCCATGTTTATTACAGCCTCTATCCCTGCTGTAGGACTTCTGGTACAAATATCTCACTGAATTTATCTTTTAGGCTTAATTTACAGTATATAATTAAATACACGTGTAACACTTTTTAATAATTTAATCCGTACCTATATTTTTACTAATAGGTGTAACAGAAACCATACAACTTGAATAATTTTTTCTGGGTAACATACTTATAAGCCTATATAATTCCAGAATTTAGCTAATTTACTATTGAGCTCTTTATAGCTATTGTTGATTACTCAAGTGTGTGTTGCAGTGATAGCTCATCCTACTCTATGTAAAGAACTCAAAGTATACATAATCCTAATGAAAAAAGTGACAGGCTCTGCAATCAGAGAGCATAAATATATTTGAACATAAGTTTGAAACAGCATAATCTAGCAGAAATACAGTACCAGAAAACCTGACTGACTAAAAAAGAAGCACGTGAATTTTAAAATACACACTATGCAATTGGTTGAATTAAGACATATTTTAAGCTTGTGTGTTTGTGTGTGTGTGTGTGTAAAACTAAAAATTTAAAATATGGAAATTAAAAGTCTGCTTTTCCTCCTGATTATATTATTTCTACAGCTAACATTATATTTCATGGATTTTTTTCTGTGTCATGTTGGCATAGATTCACATTCCTGTTAAACTGTGTAAATTATAATGTAGTGTTCTTTAAAAAAAAAAAAATTGTGTCAGGGTGGTTGCTTTTGTGCCCAGAGCAATATGACAAGCATATGGCCAAATAAGCTAAACAAACAAGAAATTAAAATCATGAATCTGAGCAAGAACAATTTTAGAAGATATTTTAATATATTTTACTGAGTTATGCATGATTCCAAATATAAAAAGATTTATAACACATAAAGTAAAGCTCTAAAAAGTTAAAATTAAACCATCACTATGCATAGTATATCATGCATGCCATTATAATGAAAAAAGAAAAAGCAAACAACTCTTCAAGGTCACAATTACTCTGTAATAAGCAATTGCTAACAAGTTTGTTAAAGTGTTTACCATTGTTCTGATTTCTAAGCAAGAAAAACTTTATTAAACTAAAGGCAATTAATTTTAAAATGCTTCAAATTGCAGCTAATGAGCCTACAGAATTCATTACCAGTGAAGGTCACAGAACTAACTAGATTCCTGAATGTATCTTTATCTCTGGCTGTATAAATGACTAAGCTGAGTTTTGGGAGGTCTATCGTAGAGCAATCAATCAGACTGCCACCCAGTAATAGGCCTCCAGTAAGGCACTCTAAATAAAAATGTCAGAGGGAATTCTATGGACCACGTGCACCATAAGTTCCATTTTTTTTTTTTAACAATTTAACTCTAATTCTGTAAAAAAGCTTGCTTGAAGTGTTCTATGCTTCTTAACATAAGAAAATAATGAAACATTATATATTATAGCTAACAAATTTATAAGTTCTTAAAAATCTACTTGGAATAAAATATTTTCTATTTATAGGTCAATAAATTATCATTGATGAAGATTATAGCAATGAATAGTAGTTTTATTGTTCATTTTTGAATTATTTGTTAAATAACTACAGAGCAATAAGTATTAAATAGGGCTGTATGAATAAGAAACTAAAAACAAAATGGATTACCCTCTAAAGAAATTTAGACCCTACTGAATAGTATAAAGTATCCTTTCCAAATTGATATGGTTTGGCTGTGTCCCCACCCAAATCTCATCTTGAATTGTAACTCTCAAAATTCCCATGTGTTGTGGGAAGAACCCAGTGGGAGGTGATTGAATTATGGGGGTGAGACTATCCTGTGCTTTTCTTATGATGGTGAATAAGCCTCATGAGATTTGACCATTTTAACAATGGGTGTTTCCCTGCACAAGCTTTCTCTCTCTTTGCCTGCTGGCATGAATGTAAGGTGTGACTTTCTCCTTCTTGCCTTCCTCCATGACTGTAAAGCCTTCCCAGCCATATGGAACTATAAGTTCATTAAATACATTTTTCTTCCCAGCCTCAGATATGTCTTTATCAGCAGAATGAAAACGGACTAATACACAACTATAATAATGTTAATTATAGCTATCATAGAAACTTCTTAGCATATGTTAGAACAACTAATATTTGGTCAATGTAACTAATTATTATAAAAATTTTATTTTATAAACCTGGGCATCGTGGCTTACAAATGTAATCCCAGCACTTTGGGAGGCAGAAGTGGGCAGATCACTGGAGGTCAGGAATTTAAGACCAGTCTGGCCAACATGGTGAAACCCTGTCTCTAGTAAAATTATAAAAATTAGCCAGGTGTGGTGGCACACACCTGTAATCTTAGCTACTTGGGAGAATGAAGCAAAGGAATCTCTTGAACCCCAGTGGCAGAGGTTGCAGTGAGGTGGGATAGTACCACTGCACTCTATCCTGGGTGACAAACTGAGACTCTATTTAAAAAAAAAAAAAATCCTTCTCTTCTAGTTTTTTTAAGGAAACATTGGTCTGCTCTGACTTGTTAGGCCTTGCCTGAAGTTGAAGCCTAAAAAGTATGTGTCTCCAAGTTCAATATTATTGTGTCTGCATTTTATAACAGAGCCTTTGGAAGTGCAAGACAAGACAGGACCACTTTGGAGCCTGTTGAATAATACTGGCAATCTGTTATGAGTATCTGAATAAAAGTACCAGTGTTATGGACAGAAAGGGGGATTTTCTCTGTTATATATAACAGCATAGAGCAAAGGATAGTCAGAACGTGTGACTTATTGGATGTTGGTGTTGAAGGAGAAGGTTCCTGGCTTGAATCATTTGATTCTATCGAGGTAGGAGACTGACAGGACTTGTTTTCTGGTTACAACTCTGTTGGCCAAACGGGATCTAGTTCAGACAGGATAAAGTGAAGATACCAGAGGAAACCAGCAAATGGCAATGAAAGTGATTTCTAGCTGACTTCATTATTCATTAGCTTAAAACACTCCTACCAATGCCATGACAGTTTACAAATGCCATGGCAATGGCTAAGAAGTCACCACCCCTTTCTCAGAAAGTTCTAAATAACCTGCCTTTCAATTGGCATTAACATATCTCTTTATTTACATGTAATTGAGAGTAAGTTTAAGTGGGTATTAATAAATTTGCCAACAGCCTATATATTGCTAACTCTAAACACACTAACCTATGAGTTAGCACTACATTGTAAGAAGCAGTAACATTCAATAAAATCAATAAAAGGTTGCTAACACAGCCAAGTGCGGTGGCTTATGCCTGTAATCCCAGCATTTTGGGAGGCTGAGGCAGGCAGATCACTTGAGCTCAGCCAATCGAGACCAGCCTGGCCAACATGGTGAAATCCCATTACTACTAAAAGTACAAAAATTAGCTGGGCATGCTGGTGAGCACTGGTAACCCAGCTACTCAGGAGTCTGAGGCAGAAGAACTACTTGAACCTGGGAGGCAGGGATTGCAGTGAACCGAGATTGTGCCATTGTACTCTAGCCTGGGTGAGAAGAGCGAAATTCAGCACCACTCATGCCAAAAAAAAGATTGCTAACACTGCTGGCTTGCCCTTGAGTTCTTTCCTGGGAGAAGCCAAGAACCCTCCAATACTAAGCCCCAATTTTAGCCTTGCCTATCCTCTATCACTGTCACTTGAAATACATAAAATATGTTTGAGACAAACCAGTCAAAGGAAGAAATCAATAGGTAAGATTCATGGTCTGTTAATTTTTGTATGTCCTGATGATGCCGGAAGATTGCAAGTAGTCAAAGACTATGTAAGAATGGAGCTCATGGTAAACACATTTGGTCAGTATTTTCCATCTTTAATCAGAGACAATGAAACAGCTTTGTGAATTTCAAGTCATAAATCTGTAATTTTTTTATTGCAATGAATGTCTTCATTCAGTGTAACTTTGAAATGCTAAAATTTTCTTGCTTAAAATTTACAAAACTAAGTGGAAAAATGTTAACTTTCAAATATGTATATATTTTTCAGTTTATAGTATGTATTTATATTTCTGAAGTTATGAAAGCTTAAAATTAGGCTAAAATTTATAGGTACCTTCTGCTCAAATGTGGCCTGAAAAAGAATCGCTTAATGGACAACAAGTTGCAGGAGAAAAAATAAAGGAAGAAGATTGTTGAAGGGAGGACAAAAGAAATAGTATTTAAATGAATAAATAAATGGTTTCAAATGATTTAGACTGGTAAAATTAGAATGGGACTGAACAATTCAATGTATATTTTACATCAAGGAGGAGATCATTGTTTAATTTGAATGTTGCAAGTAGAAGCAAGTTTCCCAAATGGTACATAGGGAGTGAAAAAATAAAGACAGAGATATTAATTCATACTGTAGAGATGAGAAAGGACAGAAACTGGGGAGTAGGTAGGAGAGTTCAATGTTAAGTAATGCATTTTACTTTTGGTGCTTGTGTATAGTTTTTAGTATATTTCAAACATGAATAGACTTTTCATTTGATAACAAAGAATCCAGTGATATGGAAATGAAAGATTACAAACATAGGAAATAAATAGTTTAGCAAAATTCTGAAGTATTTAGAAGTGACCAAATAAGGATCTGAAATAAAGAACAAAGACTTAAAAGTAGATTAGAGGACAAAAAGATAGATATGTAGGTCTACAGGCAAAACTCTTAAATATTGTTTGCTAAGGGAATTATATTTTTAAGCCATTCTTTCATTTTCTATTTCTATCAGGCATGGCATGGAATGCAGAATTATTCAAGTTCAAATTCTAGCTTCTACCTACCAGCTGAGGGATGGTAGAGCAAATAACAATCATGAAAAATTAGTTCTCTCGTTTTAAAAAAAGACAATAATTTCTTTCTTAAAGTGTTCCTGCAATAAATAAATGAGATAGGGTTTTCAAAAATATTTTGTAGAATATGTGGCAAAATGGAAGGCGATGAGCAAGTGAACAATATTCTTGCTTTAGTATTTTCAATGAATTGATCTTATGGCTAAGGAAAATGCTTTCTGAAACTTTGGTTATAAAACAGTCTTTTACTCAATTTAAATGAAAAACAAAACTTTTTTTTTAACAACTCTCTAGAATAATGGAGCAATATTTACACAAAATAATAAATGTGTTTTTAATTGCTTATTTTTCAATATTCCATCCATGCCTATGATAGATAGTGCAACACAAGAATGCTTTCTAAATTATACCTAAATTAATATTAACATAAATTTTGCTGCATCAATCTTTTTCAAAATAGCTGTTGCAGTTATATAGACTCTCATTCCTTATATTTTAATTTTATTTAAAGAAATACTGATTTAACAAACAAACAAACTGTAGTGTCCATTCTTGCCAAAATTTTTCAAATGATAGCAACAAAGAATAAAAGCTGAATTTTTGGAATATTGTTTAAACTGTATAAATCTGTGGTTGCTTTGTGAGTTTCAGTTATACTGTATTTTCATGCTAGGTCTCCGTCAAAATTTTAGGAAATAAATTCTACATGAAACATGAGGCCTTTTGTCCTCCCCTGTGTCAATCTGAAACTTTAAAAACAAAGACAGAAAAAAAAAATTCAATTAGGCAAAAATTACTTCAATGTAATGAAATTGATAGAGGCTAAACAGCCTATCAAATCACCATACTTTTTGCACATACATTTATCTTCATAAAATTCATTTAAATTTATATCTCTCTCCAAAGTTATCATCATACCTCCCAATTATTCTACTCCAGCCTCCAAAATAACAAATATGATCAAGGAAACAATTCAAAACTTCATATTATTTTATTTTAATCCATATTTTGCTCAATATAGCTCAATTTAGCTAATCGCCTGCACCTTGGATTTATTCTGAATTATTTCTTGTTCTCACTCTCCTATGTCAATATCCATGTCCTCTAAATCAGACATTAAGTCCTACTAATTTTAAATATTTAGCATATATTTTCTATTTTTTCCCAATAACAAATAATTGAAATACTCAAGTACTTCTTACCTTGACTGCTATACCATGGCTCTAATTGGACTCACCTGCAACCTTGTCTCTGACCAAATCATTATTTACACTGTCTGTAATATCACCTTCCTAGAATCCTTCATTCTCAAGGACTATTAAATATAATATATATCTCTTAGCATTTGATATCTGGATATTCTTGGCTGATTTATTCCAATCATTTTATGAACCTCAATTCTTGCCATTTCTCACCTATATACACTTTACTTCAGCAGTGAAGAACTATTTGCTAGTCTCTGAATTTGTTTTGCAGACTCTATCCATTCCCTTGACATCAAATGCATTGTTATTTGAATGTTCTCCACTGTATAACTGTTTGCTTTCTTAACAAAGCAAATTAACAGTTTCTTGAAAACAATGGTTTCTTCATTTTTTATTCCTCCTTATACCCTTGTTTGACACATTGCTAGTACTTAAAAATATTGAGTTTCCGTTAATTGAATGCAATAATAAACATATGGATGTGTGTTTATGAGTTAATAAAAGTAACCAATAACCAAGGTGATAATTACATTATGCTACTATATATTAGTTCATAAATTTTTGATCCCATTTTTGCTTAGCTAAAATATATTCTTGGAAGTTGTCATCAACTTCTCTAAAGGATAATTTCTATAAAATCATAGCTCTTTTATTAAATGTTTTGAATTTCAAGTAGAAAAATACATCTGTTTCTCCCTAACACAAACATATTTTATAGTTTCATGGCTGGGATGGTTAATTTTATGTATCATCCTAATTTGACCCAGATACCTGGTTAAACATTATTTCTGTGTCTCTGATGTTGTTTTAGGAAGAGATTAGCATTTGAATTGGTGGCTGAGTAGAGTTTGCCCTCCTCCATATTCATAGTTGTTATCCAACCTTATGAAACTCAAGTAGAACAAAAAGGCAGAGAAAGGTTGCATTTTTCTCTTTGACTGCTTAAAGGATGCAACATCATGATTCTCACTACATCACAATTCAACTTACCTATTTGGCCTATGCAGAAGATAGATGGATTTTAAAGAATGACAGTGGTTTATAATATGGTTAACCACGTAATGACTCCAGTTGCAGCTGCTGTACCAGACATGGTTTTAAGCTTGAACAAATTAATACATCTCCTTGTATTTGACAGGCAGCTATTGATTTAATAAACTGTTTTTTATTGTTGTCTGGTTTTTGTTTGCTTGTTTTTCCTCATCAATAACTGTTAGTAAAGACTACCAAGAGTAGTTTCCTTTCATATGACAAAGCCACCTTTACTATTCTGCCTGGGGGGTGTATCAGCTCTCCATACCAGTGCCACAATTTAGTTTGTAGGTATCTTGAACACCTTTCTCTTTCACAAGATATCACACTAATCCATTATATTAATGTCACTTTGCTGATTCGACTTAGTGAGTTAGAAGTAGGAACTACTCTAGATTTATTAGTAGGACACTCACTTGTCAGGGGGTAAAAGTAAAGCTGACGAATATTCAAGGTCCTTCTACCTCAGTAAAATTCCTAGGGGTCCCTTAGTGTGGGAACTGTCAAGATATCCCTTCTAAATTTTAATTAGATCCCTGTATACAATAGCAAAGACCAGGAACCAACCCAAATGCCCATCAATGATAGATTGGACAAAGAAAATGTGGCATATATACACCATGGAATACTACACAGCCATAAAAAATGATGAGCTTGTGTCCTTTGTAGGGACTTGGATGAATCAGCAAACCATCATTCTCAGCAAACTGACACAAGACCAGAAAACCAAACACTGCATGTTCTCACTCACAGGTGAGTGTTGAACAATGAGAACATGTGGACTCAGGAGAGGAGCATCACACACTGGGGGCAGTCTGGTGGGGAGGGGGGAGGGACAGTAGAAGTAGGGAGGGATAACATGGGGAGAAATGCCAGATATAGTCAAAGGGGGAATAGAGGCAGCAAACCACCTGATTATGTATGCACCTATGCAACAACCCTGCATGACCTGCGCATGTACCCAAGAACCTAAAGTAAGATAAAAAATAAAAAATAAAAAGATATCCATTCTAGGGAGTGAAGGATAAGTTGTCGCTTCTGGCTCCTCCTATAACCAAAAAAAGGGACACAATGCCTAGCAGACCTCTTGGATATTGGAGGCAGCATATTCTTTAGTTTTGTATGTTACTCCTGCCTATTTATTGAGTTACACAAAAAGGTGCTAAATTTGAATGGACATCCCCGAAGGACAGTGGTGAAGCCAAATCCTCCACCTAGTGAGAAGAACTTCAGGAATTGCACCTGTTTTTGCCCTTTGCTTAGAAGAAATAGCTAGTCATATGATTATATACCAGTTCACAGGCTGTGGGCAATGGTTTAGTTACATGGTCAGAGACTTGGAAGAAATATAATTGGAAAATTGGTGACAAGGAAACTTGGAAAAGAAATCTGCTTCCCTCCGTAGGCAAAATATGTGAAAAATATATGTATTACTTATGAATGCTCTCCAAAATGTGACACCTGAAGAGGAGGATTTTAATAAACAAGTGGATAGGATAGCACATGCTGTGGATATCAGTGAGCCTCTTTCTCCAACCTCTCCTGTCATTGCCCAGTGGGCTTATGAATAAAGTGCCATGGTGGCAGGGATGCAGGTTATTCAAGTGCTTAGAAAGCTAAATTCCCGCTTACCAAAGCTTGCCTTACTGTGGCCACTGCTGATTACCAAAGCTTACCTTACTGTGGCCACTGCTGATTACCAAAGCTTACCCTACTGTGGCCACTGCTGATTACCTAATCCAGCAGCAGTAGAGACCAACAAAGATTGCCTGCTTGTTATAGCACCATATTCAGGGAGTGAGCATCCAACTATCTGGTGATGGTGGATTACATTGGAACATGTTCATAATGAGAAGAGCAGCACTGACCTTACTAGCATAGACACTTACTTTGGATGTGGATTTGCCTTTCATGAGTGCAACACTCCTGCAAAACTACCATCTGCAGAATTACAGAATGCCTTACCTATCGTCATGGTATTCCACACAGCATGACCTCTGCTGAAGGAACTCACTTTATAGCACATGAATTGCAGTAATGGCCTCATGCTCATGAAATTCACTGGTCTTACCATTTTCTTCAACATTGTGAAGAAGTCGACTTGATAAAATGGTAGAATAGCCTTTTAAATAATCAGTTACAGTACCAACTAGAGAGCAATAATTTGTAGGGCTGGAGCAAGATTCTTCAAGAAGCTAACTAAGCTCTGAATCACAAACCAAAATATTTCTTCCATAGCTGATTCAAGGGCCCAGAAATCGAATGGTCAAAAAAAGGAGTGATATCACTCATTATTACCTCTGGTAACTCATTAACAAAATGTTTTCTTTCTGATTCCATGATTTAGTGGTCTGCTGGTCTAGAGGTCTTAGTTCTGGAGAGAGGAATGTTTTCACCAGCAGGAACAGTAATGATTCAATTGAACTGCCACATAACTTTGGGCTCCTTGTGTCTCTGAATCAACAGGAAGGGCATTGCTGTGCTGGCTAGAGTGCTGGTCCTGACTACCAAGGGGAAATTAGACTACTGTTTCAAAATGGAGGTAAGAACAAGTATATCTGAAATATTCAGGTATTTTCTACTATTATCCTGCCCTGTGATTAAGGACAAGGACAACCAGGTACAATACAATTTAAGCTAATGGCTCACATCCCTCAGGAATAAAGTTTTCAGTCACCTTACCGGATACAAAATTACAACTTGCTGAAGTGCTTGCTGAAGGCAAGGGAAATACAGATGGTTAGGAGATATCACAAATACCTTCTATGACCATGTGTATGTATGTTTGTGTGTCTCAGTATGTAAACTATCTTCATTCTTTATTATGATTATTTTTATTATACTCTAAGTTCTGGGATAAGTGTGCAGAACTTGTAGGTTTTTTACAAAGTTATACATGTGTCATGGTGGTTTGCTGCACCCATTAACCCATCATCTTCTTTAGGTATTTCTCTTAAAGCTACCTTTTCCCTAGCCCCCAACTCCCAGACAGGCCCCAGTGTGTAAAGTTCCCTTCCTTGTGCCCATGTGTTCTCATAGTTCAACACCCACTTGTGAGTGAGGACATGTGGTGTTTAGTTTTCTGTTTCTGTGTTAGTTTGCTGAGAATGATGGTTTCCAGCTTCATCTGTGTCCCTGCAAAGGACATGAACTCACTCTCTTTTAAAGAACAAAGCTGGAGGCATAACGCTTCCTGACTTCAAACTATACTACAAGGTGACAGTAACCAAAACAGCATGGTACTGGTACCAAAACAGATATATAGAGCAATGGAACAGAACAGTGGCCTCAGATATAATGCCACACCTCTACAATCATCTGATCTTTGGCAAACATGACAAAAACAAGCAATTGGAGAAAGGATTCCTTATTTAATAAATGGTATTGGGAAAACTGGCTACCCACATGCAGATAACTGAAACTGGACCCCTTCCTTACACGTTATGCAAACATTAACTCAAGCAGATTAAAGACTTAAGTGTAACACCTAAAACCATAAAAAACCTAGAAGAAAACCCAAAAGAAATACCGTTCAGGACATAGGCATGGGCAAAGACTTCAAAACACCAAAAGCAATGGCAACAAAAGCCAAAATTGACAAATGAGATCTTATTAAACTAAAGAGCTTCTGCACCATAAAAGAAACTATCATTAGAGTGAACAGGCAACCGACAGAGTGGGATAAAATTATTGCAATTTATTCATCTGACAAAGGGCTAATGTCCAGAATCTATGAGGAACTTAAACAAATATCTTCATTCTTCCCTCTCTTATTTTACTATCATAGAATGCAAGATGTATTGACTTTATATCATAATACTTAAGCATTGTTAATTTTATATCATAGAATTTAAGTCATGGGATATAGCTATGGCCTAAATGTTTGTATCTCTTCTGAAATTTAAAGGTAATCTGCATTGTTATCATACCAAGAGGTAAGGCCTTTGAGATGTGACTAGTTCATAAGGACAAATCCCTCATGAATGGAATTAATGCCCTTATAGAAGGGATTTGAGGGAGTTTGTTTGATCCTTTTATCATGTGATAAAAGGATTGTCAATGAGGAAAGATCCTCACCAGACATTGATACCTAGCTTATAAACTACGCAGTTTATGGTATTTTTGCTATATCAGCCTAAACAAACTAAACAGATAACAAGGAGATAAGTAAATATCACTGAAAAACTTTACCTTCTTCTCTGAGGAAGAGGTTTGTGTGTTTTTGTTGGTATACAGAGCAGTTATATTTTATTAGTAATAATTTTGTCTCATTATTATATTTATTTGGAGATTAAGTATGGTGTGTAAAGACATATATGGATTCCAAGTTGATAAGGGGTAGGCTTGTGAGGGTTAATTTTATGTGTTAATTTGATTGGGCCACAGAATGCCCAGATACATATCTAGTTATTTCTGGGTGTGTCTACGATGGTGTTATCAGAATAAATTAATATTTGATGAAATGAGTAAAGTACATTGCCTTCTCCAATGCGGATAGACATTATCTAACTTATTGAGGGACAGAATAGAACAAAAACACAGAAGAAAGCTGAGTTCTTCCCATCTTCCTGTCTGTGCTGAATCATCAGTCTTCTCTTGGCCTTGAATTGGAACTTACATTAAGAATCCTGGTTATAAGGCTATTGAATTACCACTGAATTACCTGGGGTCTCTAGCTTACAGGCAGCAGAATGTAGGCCTTCTCAGCCTCCATAATTGTGTCAGCCAATTCTTTAGAATTAATTGTATATGGTATATACTTATTTTGTTTTTCTTGAGGGCTCTCTTTGTTGGTTTATCTGATTTTGTCAAGAAAATAGTGAACTTTAGTTTGCCTGTCTCCTGAAGTATAATCTGGTCTCAAATTCAAATATTTGTTTCACATTTTGTAGCCTTGGCCTACCTTGCATCATAATGATTCATTTTCCCTGCTCTTTTCCATTTCTTCCACCCCTTCTCTGTATACAACAATGGTTACAACAAAATTAATTAGTATCTGAAATCTGAGGGGATATGGTGCAAGAAAAACATGTTTCAGTTTAACCTTTTTTTATATCTCTTAAATTTGTATGAAATACACGAAATAATTTGGAACTACCATAAAATCAAATAATTATTTTATATTACAGAAAAAACAAGCAACATTTAATGATTACTTTATCATTCTAAAAGGATAAAATATAAACTTTTTTATACTGTTTGAGTGTTTTATGATTTGTCCCACATGGCATTAAAAATATAGGTTGGAAATGATCACTTTCAGAGAAATGGAAGTCTAAATGCAAATTATGTAGCAAATAAGATCACTGTGATAAGAATTACATATCTTATCAATGTTCTTTCATTCAAAAGTTATTAGCATTTCATTACTTTGTAACTCATTAGCATCTCCAAATCATATAATAATAATTCCACAAGACATAAACTATAAGTTGACTTGTGATTAATTTTGGAAATATAGAATATTCATGAGTTATTCTGTTACTATTTTTATGTATTTAAAACTGTCTTAATAACTGCTTTTGGAGAAATAATTGATTCGGTCATTCAATCTGAACATGCATTTGATGGTTATTAAACTCAGATGCATGTCTACAGAATTCAAAAATCTAATCTTCATTAAAATTAAAATATGACATCAACCTTCTTATTCATAACATAATTGTACTATGTTTTGACAAGTATATCATAATAATTTGAGCATCAGGGTTGAATCTGCAACTGTTTTTTTCAATAGCCAGGAACACATTTGTCCCTTTACCAGATAATTTACTTATTACAAATGTTCTATGTGCCTATAATAAAAAATGCTCTCATAAATTCAAAAAATCCCAAACAACTTGAAAATGCTGTTCCAATACTGAATATACTACTTTTTAAAATGATTGGGGTACTTTTTAAAATGATATGGGTGAGGCTATTGCTAGTATATTGATTGGTGGCAGATAAAGTGATATGGGGCCTAATAATTGTGTTGGTAGATTGGGAAGAGAATGTTGGAACGAATGGTCTCACCTTGAAAGCCACCACCCTGATATTATGAAGGAAATGTGGGGATAAGATATGACTACAAGATGTCTTTTTTTCTTGTTAATCATAAAACTCCAATTTTCCTTTGAAGAATTAACTTACAAGGAACTAATTCACTCACTCATTTATTCATTAATTCAACAATTATTTTGGAGTACAAATTATGAATAAACACAGTGCTAGAAAATGTAAATGCCATTGCCAGAAATGGATGAGCTAAAACTAATTCATGTCTCATGGGCTTCATTTCAAAATGAGAGACACAGGCAATACTTACTATGCAACTAATTACACTGAGATAAGAAAAATGAAAAAGTACAGAAAGTTGTGGCAGCATTGAAAAAGAGTCCTGATGTATTCTGCGAAAGAAGGGGAGGTTTCTTTGTGGTAGTATTATTTGATCTGACATTTAAACAATTATTAAGGGTGAGTTATGTGAGAAAAGGAAGAGAAGTAGAGAGATACAGGTTGAAGAACATTTTCTGCAAGGACCCAGAAACTAGAGGAGATATTTGAAAAACTGAAAAAATAGTCCTTGTGGCTGGATGACAAAGGACTAAGGAAAGTATAGTTGAAGATGAGGCTTTAAGAAAGGGAGAAGCCAGATAGTACAGTTCCTTCTAGGAAACATTGAGCATTTTGGATTTTATCCTAAGAAAAGTTAAAATGTTTTAATGAAGCCTAGCTGTATCAGACTTATGAAATATATAATATCCATTAATTACCTATATTTCTTTCATTGTTAACAACTGAGTTCTCTGTCCAGAACAGTGCTGATGGGTAGCCAGAGCAGTGTGTATGATATTCACCATATTTAAGGATGGAAATTCTGCAGGTGCATGGAAGGCAGTAAAATCCAGAACAATGGTCAGCATTGTGCAAATAAGCTTCTGCCCTCTACATAATGGAAGGATTCTGATATAATTCTCTTCCACCATGTGGATGACTGGTTTTCAGGATTATAGTACTGGAGAATGAGCACTGGTAGTAAAATTGCAAGTCAGTGAGAGGAGGGCCTGGTGGTTGAGACTCTGCATAGTCTGCATCCCTGGAACTAGTATCTCTTTTCTATACTTATCTGAGAAAGAATGCTGATCCATTTCACAAAATAAATAATGTTTTCATATTTTTTTATTATGCTTTAAATTTTGGGGTACATGTGCAGATCATGCAGGTTTGTTACATAAGTATACATGTGCCATGGTGGTTTGCTGTATTTACCCCCTGCTATCCCTTCCCTAGTCTACCCACCCCAGGGCAGGCTGGGGTGTGTGATATTTCCCTCCCTGTGTCCATGTGTTTTCATTGTTCAATACCCACTTATGATTGAGAACATGCAGTGTCAAATGCCAAACAATGATAGAATGGATAAAGAAAATGTGGCACATATATACCATGGAATACTATGCAGCCATTAAAAAAAGATGAATTAATGTCCTTTGCAGAGACATGGAAGAAGCTAGAAACCATCATTTTTTTCATATTTTCTTATTATGAGCCTTCTCTGCCTTGACACTTAGTTTTTGATGACTATATACAGGAGACACAAATATTCGAATCTGGTCACAAATTAGGAGGTCCATTAATATTTGTCTTCTTCAACTTCTTATTAACTCTTCTTTATGTTTTATTTCTTTTCCATGTCTGATTGTCCTATCAAAGCATTATTCATTGATATCTCACCCCAGATGCTCTCTCCTTTGAGATACCATTAAAAATGCAATTGGACCGGTTGATATTCTAACTCATAATATTAGGTGTTACTTTCTTCATCTTCATTTAGAATTATGCAAAAGTAGGATTTCAATACTGTTGTACACTTCTGGTCAGTGCAAAGATATTGTAGAGTGTTATCTATAAATCAGTCTTGGATACTTTTCTCATCAGAACACTGATCCAGAGCTTATTAATGATGCCATATATGAGTTTTGAGGTAAGACATATCTTTGGGGTGCATCACTGTGCCTCTTGCGTTGGGCCTTGCTATAGAGTTAAACCAAATCTGTCTCTTCCATAAATACTTAAATAACAGCAGACTTGTTGATTCATGAGATGGCAAGTAAGACATAGTGGGGCAGCTGAAAACAAGCGGTGTGAATCAATTTCTCATGCAAACTGCTTGTGCTGGTTGGGAACTGCTTGAAACAATCTCAAATACACTACCTTTTCTTCATCATAAAGTACTGCTGGGAATGTCCAGATTTATTGCTAAAGAGAATGCAATAAAACCTAAGACATTGTGTGCAACTCAGGTTGGACAAACATCTCACACCCAATGGTTAAGAATTTTAGTTTACATCATCATCCAGAAACAGGAAAATAACTATTTCTTGACAAGGAATATAGTTAATTGTTAAGAGAGCACAGCATGTCTTCCATATCTTTGAGGGGTACCGCTGTGACTCATGTATTGGGCCTTGCTATAGAGTTAAACCAAATCTCTACCATAAATACTTAAATAACACTAAACTTGTTGGTTTATGAGACAGTAAGTCTGCGTACACTGCAGCCTACATCCACCAGTAAGCTTTCTGGGCTACTTCAAAGCTATACTTCCCTAACTCAAAATGTGTCAGAGAAGTGCCACGTAGAAATGTTGCTTCCAAATTTCTGTAAAACCTAACAACCAAGCACTGCTTGTTTTAGTTGTCTAAAAATAACATGGCCAGGTGGAGTGGCTCACGGCTGTAATCTCAGCATTTTGGGAGGCTGAGTTGGGAGAATCACTTGAGCTCAGGAGTTTCAGACCAGCCTGGGCAGCATGGCAAGACCCTGTCTCTACAAAAAATAAAATAAACAAAATTATCTGGGCTTAACAGTACATGCCTGTGGTCCCAGCTCCTGGGGAGGCTGAGGTAGGAGGGTCACTTGAATCCAGAAGTACTAACATGGCTGCAGTGAGCCATGTTGGTACTACTGTACTTCATCCTGAAAGACAGAGTGAGACCCTGTCTCAAAAATAAATAAGCAAATAAAATTAAAATTAAAAGTAACATGAAGAAACCTACTATTTACTCTGGGGTGGATGTCTCAAACTTTCTAAGACAACTAGATTCCAATTTACTTCATTGGCATGGCAAATACCAATTTTCATGAGAAGGACATCATGTCCTCCGGAATGTGAATGAATTAGACTTGCTATCCCCTCCTTTTCAGGTGCCACTGTGTTAATAATAATTATGAAACTTGGGATGACTTTTGGAATAGTGAGACTGTCAAGATCTTTCCTTGACTATAGGATGGTCAAGTTCCTTCAAGACTTAATGTTTGTTCAGAACCCAAAGCTTAATGCTGAGGTAACATGTTAAAGGTATTGCTGATTTTGCCAGATAAAATAGAACTGTTTTCAATTTTAATGATTTTTGGAAAATAATTTTACTTATTATGAAATCAGAAACTGCACCAAGAGTTCCGCTTTGTTATTCATCTTATTTTGCCTCAAAGCTTTTACATCTTTATTAATTTTTAAGAGAACATATAAAAAATAGTGACAATTAAACACAACATCTGATTTTAAAAAGTGATAATCAACTCATTTTTATCACCCATACATTTTGTCTCCCAGGAATAATTGATAGTTAAAAGAGGATAAGAGTATTCAATCAAAAACTATTTTACAAAACTACTTAGGTCAGCTCCTTTTTCTTTTTCCTACCTCTTATATAACATCGGCATCATATACACCTAATAATAAAGCATTGAGAAGGGCACAGCACCTCTGTAGTATTCCCCCCTAAAATGCATAACATCAATACAATCATGAGAAAGTATCAAGCATGAATTGTGGGACATTCTACAAAGTGGTTGATCAATGCCCTTCAGAAAATGTCAATGTCAAGAAAAACAAGAAAAGACTAAAGAACTGCCACAGATTGGATGAGTCAAAGAAGAAATAATTGAATGTGGAATCTGAATTGTATCCTAGAACAACAATAAAAAATGGACTTTGATAGAAAAATTGGTAAAATTTAAATAACATCTGTAAAGAGTATTATAACTATATTAATTTAGTTTTAATGGTCCTATGGTTACATAAGATGTTAACATTGGGGGAAGCTGGGTGAAGAATACAAAGGACCTCATTTTACTATTCTTTTTTTTTTTTTTTTTTTTTTTTTTTTTTTGTTTTTTTTTTTTTTTTTCTTTTGTTTTTAATGGCGCGATCTCGGCTCACCGCAACCTCCACCTCCTGGGTTCAGGCAATTCTCCTGCCTCAGCCTCCTGAGTAGCTGGGATTACAGGCACGCA
>NW_016107798.1:1022035-1079497 GCF_001604975.1 Cebus imitator
GCCCAGCTAATTTTTTGTATTTTTTTAGTAGAGACAGGGTTTCACCATGTTGACCAGGATGGTCTCGATCTCTTGACCTTATGATCCACCAGCCTCGGCCTCCCAAAGTGCTGGGATTACAGGCTTGAGCCACCGCGCCCGGCTACTATTCTTAATTGAAAATTTTATTGACATAATTGTAGATTCACATGTGGTTGTAAAAATTAATATAGATGCTACTTTTGCACTTTCTCCATTTTCCTCTAATAGTAGCAATTTAATAGCCCAATCAAAATATGTACTGATACAATCTACTTATCTTCTTTATTTTACTTTCACCCATTTGTGGGTTTGTTACTTCCCACATCTTATTATTCTGGAATTCTTCACATTGTAAGAATTAGAACTAAATTCTTAATTGTTAGCACTACTGTATTTCATCCTGAGAGACAGAGTGAGGCCCTGTCTCAAAAATAAATATGTAATAAAAACTACATATTGTACTCAACTATAAATCTAGAAAATTGTATAAGAATAGATTAATTTTAGGATCGAACTAGGCTTACACTGAGGAAAACTTCATTTCAATCCTCATTTATTACTTAGTGCTTAAGTTACTACCATGAATAAGGAAAGGAGGGCATGTTTTCGTTTTCAGATTAATGAAACTTAGGACCTCTGTCAACATATCCTCAAAAGATCTAAGTGTTTCATTCTCCAATTGCAGTTATTTCTTTCTCTTTGGGGAAGTCATAAAATAAGATTCTGAGAATGTTTTTATCTTATTCTAAGTTTTTCTGAGTCTGTAAAAGAAAATAAAGAGTTGAGAATTAATTTGACAGTAATGATTTTATTACTTCAAATCAAGCCTCCATTTCCTATGCCTAATTTTATTTTATTTTAAAAATATCCAGTAAGTGGAATCTTAGCAGGTTACCAACCATTGGTCTTAGCTGCTATTGAAAACTCCCGAATGTGAGAGATTTCTGATTACCACATTGGCCCTACTGTTTATTGTACCCATTTTCCCTGGTCATTGAGAACTTCACAGAATTCTGCAATGCCCATTAAAGAAAATGAGCCATTTTGGACTGAAGTGTATTTCAAGAGCATCAATATATTAAATAATTTATGGTATATGTATTTATTATTGGTCACTATTGGGACTGGTTCCCAATATACCATGCAGACAGTGAATAGTTTATTCTGATAATTGCCTAGGAACCAAAACAAAGGAAAAAATCTGCAAGTATAGATAACAGAGAAATGGAGAATTGGAGTGGATTTATAATTTTAAATCACCCATTTTGCATGTATAACCCCTTTTAGGACCCTGAAGACATGTACTTCACCAACACATTGAAAATGTACTTCAATAACACATTGAAAAATGCATTGGTACATATGTTGGCATATTTGAAAGTAATTTTAATAGCTTTAGAAAGTACTTATTTTATGTGAGTAAGAAGGGCAATCTAGTGTAACAATTAAAGGAGAAACTCTAAGCCCTAATGGCCTGTTTCATACTCATCACCTACTAGAGCTTCACAAATTGCATAAACACTCAATGTCTCTATCCCCTCACTTGCAAAATGAATATGAGACTGATAACTAATGTTACAATTGTACCTTCTGCAATCTGAAACTCTTACTTGGCTTCTTAAAGCCTGGAATCAATGAGTGCCATATACAGCATTTGACATTATTACTCCTACTTTTGGAATTTTATCATTATTACTAGATTCATAATTTCTGAGTTTGTTTATTTGTATCTGACTAGTCATACCTTGTCCCCATGTTTCTTTTCTAAAAGCCAGAGTAGCCTATTCAGTAAATTTCCAGTCTTTTCAGTTTCTGTAATGAGTTCGGCTTCCTATCAAGTGTTAAGTTACACGTTTTTAATAAAGTCTAGATGATTTAAGACTAGAAAATGCCACATCCCTCCTTTAAAAGTGCAACCAACTGTACTACTAAATTTCTGATTATATTTTATCTCATTTTTTTGTATAAAAAGATATTTGTTAGTTAACATAAAATAAATATTTCAATCCCCATGGCAATTAAAAAACATTGTAAAATAGAGTAATGTGACTCCACCTCAAATTGAAAAAATTTTGAGATGTGGAGAAATGTGGAAGTAAATGACCTCCTAATGAAATGACTTTCAGTTTCTTTCTTTGGTATATTTCTCAACTCAACAAACACTATCTACTATAGGAACCAGTAGCTAACTATAATTGTTTACAGGCAAAACAGACACAAGCCAAATTCACAGCTGTGTATGTCAAGTAAGAACACAATAAATTCATATTAATAAAATTGTTACAAATTATTTATATTGAGCTTACCTTATAATCTGTAAGATTTTATTTTCTAGTTTCAGAATGATTAACTTTAAATTTTAATAGCATAGATTTAAGTCAAATTTCCACATTTAAATTAATTGTCCAGATGTATTTTCAGATCTGCATTTTTGTGTAGCAGATGTGTTCTTTGGTTTTATATTCAACTTTGAAGTTATACAGTCACAATGTAGATGGTCTATAGGTAATTATATATTTTAATTAAAATAGTTTCATACAGAAAATAACTATTTTTAAATTCAGTTGACTAATAAATTGTAATTTTGTAATTTCTGAAAAAGAGTCTCATCTATTCTTTCTTTGGCATTTTATCTCATATCACCATAAAGCAAATGCAAAATCATCTGTGATGCAAATAAATCCCCTACATGGAGTGGAGAACTGTTACCTAACTGATATCCCTACTTTTATTCTGAACTCAATACAATCCATCCTCCATACGGAACCAAATTAAGCTTTTAAAATATAAATCAGATCACATTTATTTCTATTGGATTGTTGAAATTAGAATGAAATTCCAGTGTTTTGCCCTGATTCACAAGACCCCCATATACCTCTCCCTTGCTAGTTTCTCAAGTCTAACTGGTGTAACTCTTATCATTATTTAATACGCTTATTTCGAATTATTGTTCATTCAGTTTTCACATTCATTAAGTGCTACTGACACTGAGTGTCTTTGTGCATATCATTCCCTTTATCAAGAAAAAAAACACTAAAAATTATTTCTATTTTTGCATACCTAGCCCCTTTATAAACCTAAGTATATATAAATATTGCAACTTCATTGAGACTTTTGTCCATCACCCTATTTTTTATTATTGATACCAGTTTCTTTAAATTAATAATACTAAATTAATTTGATTTAAGTGTTCATTTTCCTATGATCTCTCTCTAGATTTGAAGTTTCACGAGAGCAGGTACTATACTCACCGTGCTCAGTGGTTTATAAGAAGTACCAAGTAAAATATCTGTTACATAACAGATATCGATATTTGTTGAATTATTAGGATAATGAATAATATTCCATAGTTGAATCCTCTAATTTGTATAAATTTATATATACATGTATGTACTGATGTTAGACTTATTTTATCATTTCAGTCTACATAACTACATCTAATGACTTCACAAATATGCTTTGAATAATAGACTAAATTAGCAATTTCAATGGTTTCACAAATCTCCAAGAGAGGGAATTGTATTCCTGAAAAATCAGGTTGTACCTTTTTAACAATAGCAGCACACATATATTTAAATTTATATTAGTATTTATGTATAGGCATATATAATGATACATATGAAGACAGTGAGACATGAAAGGAAATAGAAAAACATATTCAAATTTGGTTTATAGATGAATAGATTTTGTGTCTATATTTGCAGATAGTGCTTGAAGGTATAACCTAAAGTGTAATTTTATTCAATATATAGCATAAGTCTAGCACTGTAAAATTTTTTATTAAAACTTATATGGTAAAATGACATGGGTGTAGATATATATATATATATATATATACACACACACACATACACACATAATATATATATATATATATATATACACACACATACATATGTATATATATACACACACACACACCGACATATAAGTATGTGTATATATACCTATATACACACATTGCATTTGGAAACACTTCTTCCTTTTGCTCTGTGCTGTGTGAGGAAAACACAAATAAAAATGCATTTCCATTCTAAAATTACAAACAATAAATTATAGTGATTTAGAAAGAATTAAAAACAGTATCAAAAAAGACTTGTTTAACAAAACAGTAGGTTTAACCTTGAAAAATAAATAGGAATTATTCTGCAAAAGAAAACAAAGGTGATGCAAGTCACATATGTTTGGAGGACGCAAGACTGTTTGACAGGGTCCTAGTTGTATGTAATAGTTTGTGATTAACAGAATGAACACAAATATTCTTTTGGATTACACTTAAAAAATATTTTAAATTAAACTATCTGTATCATTGTTCATTATTACAATAATTTAAAAAATATTAAAATATTCCCCTTTGCTATCATATTTTATGTGTCTAATCACATTAAAAGTTAAATGGCACAGATTATTACTCCTACTTTACACATAAAGAAGAAAAATGTAAATGGAAAATTTACTATAAATCTCTGACAATTTGACTGAGAGCTTAGATATTATTTTTTATTAATATTTTCTAAAAAGCTATTCAAAACCAACCAAAATACATTTTCCTAAAACCCAGTAAAATGTTAATTTTACATAATTTGATATTTAAGAAAGGACAAATGAATAAGCAGTCTGCTTCATTCACATTTCAATACAAAACCCTACCACATACGAAGAAACATAATTTACCTTGACACAACATCATTATTTGTTAAGATAAATTAATAAACAGCACGTTTGGGTGCAACCAATCTATTCAATTGTTGTCACAGTTGATTAGAATAACTGTCTAAACTGTAATAAACTGTGAATGTGTTAATATATGATAGTGCCTTTTGTTTATTTAATGTGAAACAATTACCACTTATTCATTCCACCAATCACAATTTTCCATGAGTGATTCCACCTCTTGCTTGCAGTGTTCAAATGAACAAGGTCATTAGTCACATTTTATTGTTGCCCAAAGCTATTGTTTATTCTGAGTTAGAGATAATGAGGTGATTTAAATAGATAATGTGCAAACTAACTAATCAGGTTTGGTCTGGAGATGTATGATTAGTAATTTCAGAAAGTGAAAGTATCACAAATGAAGATAATATACATGGAGGCCTAGTGTATTATATTGGCTAACTGCAACAATATTCAATTCAAATGTTCTATGTTCCTTATTTTAATGTTTGTTATTATAAGAACTCTTTTACATATCAGTTGTGGTCATGCTAATTGAATATAAATTATATAAATAAGATAATCACATTAATTACAAAGTCCATTCTTACTCTGTATTAATTTACTTTTTAGAATTCATTTTCTCTCATTACTTGTCTGGTTATTTGTTTTTATTTCTGAATTCTAGGTATTTTTACTTTTTATCAAATAATTATATCTACTATGACTAAATTTTCTCGTATCTATTCTTATGGATAGTTTTGAATTACACAATTGCTTGTTTTTTTTTTTCAGATTTTGAATTTACATATTGTGTTTTCTTCATAAATTCCATGCCATAGCAATGTGTTTCTTTCATCTCATAAATATAAAGGATTTCAAATATTTTTGTAATATATGTAGAACAGTTACTAACAAAAGGAAACATGATACAGAGGAGGTAAACATCTTGCTTTCCTCAAAGTAATAGTCATCGTTTTCCAGTTGTAGCGTCTCCAATACATTCAGAAATGTGGCTGCTCATCAAAGTGCTTTTAATCTTTTTGAGCAAAAGATAAAGTCACACTAAGATTTTTTGGAAACATTGATAAGTAAAATATTTTATTTTAGGTATGAGGCTACAAATGATACACCATGACAATAGTCCTTTAAGAAATAGACTTCATTTTGTAGAAATGTTTTTATCAAAAGTATTCGCCTTTTTGCCTAGTATTATTAAAATCAAATGTAAATACAAAGGCTGTTATTGAAACAGGTCTAGAATCATCTGCAGAATACAAACTAGTAGTGAATGTGAGGAAATATTCATTGAAACCACATACTTTGCATATTTTTTCTCTGTAAGTTAACATGTCCCAAAACTTATGATTTTAGCATGCTGCTGATAGGAGGGAAATTCAATAATACTTTTTTATTCCTATAAAGATTCTTATCATATATTATTATTACTTATTCAAAGAGCAACTTTAGTGTTTTTGAGGGAAAAAATTCTGTTTTAAAGAGGGCTTTAAATATATATGTCTATTGTTAAAACATATAGAACAAAGAATAACCACAATGAATTATAACAAGAATGCTTTCTGAAGCTAGATTTGTTAAAACATATTTTTAATTTTTATTGTGTGAAATAAATATATGCTGTTAATGATTTTTATTGTTTTAATCTGATGGGTTTTAAGAATTAAGATAGTGTAGGGGGTATCCCAAGATGGCCTAATAAGAGGCAGCTCCAGAAAGCAGCTCCCAGTGAGAGAGACGCAGAAGCTGAGTGGTCTCCACAATTCCAAACAAGGTACAAAATTCATTTTGTGGATCTGGTTGGACAGTGGGTATAAACCAAATAGGGTAAGTTGCAGCAAGGTGGGGCACTGCCTCACCCAGGAGGAGCATGCAACTGACTGGAAGACTGGGGGATCTCCCCCTCTGGGACTTTGGTTCGGATACAGTGCTCTACCCAAGCCCTCTACAACCCACAGAATAGGGGATCTTCGCCGGTCTGAACAGCCTTAGCAAGCTCCCTGAACAGAGCAGAACAGCAACTTCGGCCAGTGCGGGGCTGTCAGCAGGGATCTAGGCAGAAGTACTGTCTAAAACCCAGAAAGCCAAAAAACCAGTGGGATGGAGCTACCTGCCCCCCAGTAAGAAGGAGAACAGAATGTAGGGAAACAGCCCAAATGGCAGGATGGGTCCCCCCACCACACAAAGCCCAGCAGGCCAAAAAACTCTCACTCCAGAGTTAGACACCCAGAAAGTCAGAGAGCGACCAGGAACCCTCCAGCTCAGAGAGTGGATGGGGAGCTGCCATTGCAGAAGCCAGCCTAATTTTCCTGAGTAAATAAAAGACTAAGCAGCTCCACTGAATCTGCGGCAGCCCAGCAGCACCTCTGCAGACAGACAAAGGAAAAGCTGCCTCTCCAAGCAGCTACCTGAGATCAAAACTATACAAATCCAAGAGATGGGGAGAAACAAGTGCAAGAAGAATGAAACTATCAAAAACCAGAATGTTTCTCCCCCACCACGAGATCACGACTCCTCACCAGCAAGGGAACAAAGTAGGACAGAGAATGAATTTGATGAGTTGACAGAAGCAGACTTCAGAAGGTGGGTAATAACAAACCTCTCTGAGTTAAAGGAACATGTTCTATTCCATTGCAAAGAAACTAAAAAACTTGAAAAAAGGTTAGATCAAATGCTAACTTGAATAACCAGCTTAGAGAAGAACATAAAAGACCTGATGGATCTGCAAAACACAGCACAAGAACTTTATGAAGCATACACAAGTTTCAATAGCTGAATAGATCAAGCAGAAGAAAGGATATCAGAGATTGAAGATCAAATCAATGAAATAAAACAAGAAGGCAAGAAAAGAGAACAAAGAGTGAAAAGAAATGAACAAAGCCTTCAAGAAATATGGGATTATATGAAAAGACCTAATCTATGCCTGATCTGTGTACTGGAAGATAACTGGGAGAATGAATCCAAGCTGGAAAACACTCTTCAGGATACTATCCAAGAAAACTTCCCCAACCTAGCAAGGCAGGCCAACATTCACACACAGGAAATACAGAGAACACCACACCGATACTCCTGTAGAAGACCAACCCCAAGGCACATAATTGTCAGGTTCACCAGGGTTGCAATGAAGGAAGAAATACCAAGGGCAGGCAGAGAGAAAGGTTGGGTCACTCACAAAAGGAAGCACATCAGACTCACAGTGGATCTCTCAGCAGAAACCCTACAGGCCAGAAGAGAGTGGGGGCCAATATTCAACATCCTTCAAGAAAAGAACTTTCAACCTAGAATTTCATATCCAGCCAAACTAGGCTTCATAAGTGAAGGAGAAATGAAATCCTTTACGGAAAAGCAATTACTCAGAGATTTTGTCACTACCAGACCTGTAATCCCCAAATGAATAGTAGGGCATGGTGCTGGGAAGTTCTTGCCTTTGAAACTAGGACTCTTTGTGGACCCAGGAACAGAATACATTCCCTCACAACCACTAGGAGGAACAGTTTGGAGGTTCCTCAAAAAAACAAAAATAGAACTACCATATAATCTGGCAATCTTACTGCTAAATACATACCTAAAAGAAAGGAAATCAGTATATCAACTAGCTATCTGTACTTGCATTTTATTGCAGCACTGTTCACAATAGCCAAGATTTGGAAGCAACCTAAGCATCCTTTAACATATAAATAAATAAAGACAATGTGGTACATATACTAAGAGGAGTACTATTCATTCACAAGAAATAAGATCTTGTCATTTGTAACAACATGGATGGAACTAGAGGAGGACATTGTCACTTGAAATAAGCGAGGCCTGGAAAGAAAATCTTTGCATTATTCTTACTTATCTGAGGGAGCTAAAAAATTCAAAACAAGGCTGGGAAGAGTAGTTTTGTGTTGGAAGTAGGAATGTTTGGGTACAAAAATGTAATTATATAGAATGAATTAGATCTAGTATTTGATAGCACAAATGGTGACTAGAGTCAACAAAAATTTATTGTACATTAAAAAATAACTAAAAGAGTACAATTGGATTGTTTGTAACACAATGAAAGAATAAATGCTTGAGGTGAATATTCCATTTACCCTTATGTGATTATTGTGTTTTGTATTCTTGTATCAAAATATCTCATGTAACTAATAAATATAGACACCTACTGGAAACCCACAGAAATTAAAAATAAAATCAAATAAATCTTAATGGCAGCCTGAGTCCATTTTAACATGGTTTATTCTTTTGTCCTGTACATAAGAGAAACTGTAAATGGTGCCATTATTTTTACTTGAAATGCAGAGTACTATTCTCTTTGTTTCTCCTAGGTTTTATTATCTTCTTTATTTAAATGCATCTCCTTAGTAATTTCATCCAGTACAATGGTTTTAAATATCAAAGCTAAGGACTTTAATTATTTTTTTACTCCAGCCACAGTGTCCTTTTGACCTCCAACCTTGTATATTTAACTCCTCAATAATTCTCTTGATATGGAATCTAATTAATTTTTCTAAGACAAAGATAATTTCTCTGCTTTCTAAATTATTTCTCCACCAATAATAATCCCTTTAATTTTATCCCACATGTCTACTTGGTCTGAATAATTCTCAATACTTTCCTTTCTGTCATACACCACATCCAGTCCATCAGGAAATCTCATTGGTGGTAATTTAAATATATACATTATCATTCATTTGATGTGGAATCAATAAGAACCATTGATCTTCTCCTTACAGTGTCACAACTTGAAAAAACAATCTATATGCATCAGCTTTGTAATTGAGATTCTCTGGTATACATAGCCTATGGTAAGAATGCAGTAATTTTACATGGAGTATAGTTAATTGGACAAAATACTCTGAATTTAAAGTAGCAATAAATTAAAGTAGTAGTAAATTAAAATATATCAATTTGTTAAATAATAGGTTAGTTTTAAGACCTAGTTTAAGAATTCTATAATTTTACAAATTAATACTTTTAGAGTCATTAAACAATTATTAGCGGTATTAAACTAATTAGTTTATTACAGATGAAATACAATTTGCATAGACAACCTGATAATGAGAACATATATTTCAATTCCAGTATCATCACTTAATAAAATGTACATTAATAGAAATTCTCCTTTTCTTCCTCTATCAAATGTTTCTCAAATGGCACATTTTGGGTATTTAGGGTAAGAAACATTTTAGTGTCATTTAGCCACCCCAACCCTAAAGGAACTACCTTTAGTATTTCCTGCCCATTTTGAAACCCAAAAACACTTAAAAATTTCCAGAAGCCACCAAAGAAAGGCAGTACTATCTGACTCACTCATCAACTGGACAAAGTTTCTACATGTCAACATAATGGTGACTAGTACCTACCAAAGCCTTGCACTACATAATACATATTAAAGAAGCTAATACTTACAAAGGTAATGAGTTCATTATTAACTATCATAAATATAATAAGTAGATCAAGAATGAGGACTAGAAAGACCGAGATGCTCTTTTGGCTATGAAGACATTTATTTAAAAACAAACAGAAAATACCTCCATGAGACATCCAGAAACCAAGTAAATGTATCTGCACTCCAAGTAAGCATGAAGCCAACCATATGGAAACCCAGTAGAAAATCACAGATACTCTCTACTCTTTCTTGTCAGAACTCCTCTCCCCAACACCAGCAGAATGGGGCAGTTTGGGAGGAAGCCATCCACTCCCATTATCTTCCTGGGAAAGAAAATGAGTAGAAAGTACATCCAACTGACATTTAGGGCAGCTTCCTGAGGAAACATTGTCTGTCTTGCCTGTATCCAAGTACCGGCAGAAATGGGGTACCAGGTCAGGAGTCTCTCAAAAGAAAGATGTCAACCTGGTACCAAAATCTACAGTACTGCAGACAGGTACTGGATAGAGATCTAGGACTACATTTTAATAAAACAACAGAGAGGATTGATTCATTATCGCAGACAGGTATCAGAGGAAAAATGTAAATAGAAATCTGTAAACTCCCTCTAAAAGATGACACTTATAAGCCCACAAGGATGCAAACCTGGAAAAGTAATGAGAGGTCTCCAGAATCTCTAACCAGGTTGTGTGGGGAAATTCTTCCCTGTCTGAAACCAAATTGCAAAGTCTGGAAGAGTTGGCTGACCCTTCAATTGCTAAAATTCCATACAACACAAACAGAAACAGGCAGTCTTGTCACATTTAAAGGCACCAATTAAATCTCTAAAAACTAAGGCCAAAGGAGTGGAGATATACAATTTGCAAGTCATGAAAATGCCCAATGAATTAAAAAAAAAAATACAGACAACTAAATGAAATAAGGAAAACACAAAATCAAATGAGAATATAAACAAAGATAGAAACCATAGAAAAGAACAAACAGAAATTCTCAAACTGAAAAATATAATAATTGAATTGAAAAGTTCACTGAAGAAATTAAAATTTAGCCTTCACTAGACAGAGGGAAGGATCAATGAACTGGAGAAAAAGACTTTTAAAATTACTCAGGCAGAGAAACAAAAACATGAAATAAAATGAGGAGAACTTGAGGGACTTATGAGATATCATTAAGCTGAACAACACACATATTACAGGAGTTGCAGAGGAGAAGAAAGAGAAAAGGCAGAAAACATGATTGAATTAATAACGGTTGAAAAATTTCCCAAATGTTAGGAGGGAAATAAACTTACACATTGAAAATCTCAAAAACTTTAATTAATAGAAGTTGAAAGAAAGCTACACAAAGATGTATCCTAAACAGATTGAGAAAAGTCATGGATAAAGAGAAAATTTTGAAAGCAGCAGGGGACTAATGACTTGTTAAATACAAGGCAACCCTATTAACTTGTAGGCTAAGAGAAAATGGACTATTGTATTCAACGTACTGAAATGAAAAAGCAACTGTCAAGCAAAAATACATTTAGGAAGCCTCTCATTTAAAAGTAAAAGAGAAATTTAAAAAAAAGGGAATTTAAAACCACTAGACTTATCCCACAAGAGATGCTGAAAGGAGTCCTATAAGCTGATATAAAAGGTCAATAAACAAAAACATAAAAACCACATGGAAATAAACCTCTGGAAAAAGTAAGTATAGAGACAAATATAGAATCCTTAAGTGTTATAATATGTAAATAAATCAACTATAAATCTGGTGTGTATGTGTGTGTGTGTGAATCAATTACATAATGTGAATAAAAATATGTGAGTAAAACAATTATAAATCCAGTACATTATACACATATGTGTTTATATAAAGCATAAAAGTAATGGATACTCAATATAAAAAAGTATAGTTTGTTTCATCAGAAATATACAGTGGAAGGGAGTTAGAATAGAAATGGAGTTTTTATATGTGATTGTACTTAAGTCATTATCCGTTCAAAATATATTGGTAGGACTGGTGCAGTGGCTCATGCCTGTAATCCCAGCACTTTGGGAGGCCGAGGTGGGTGGATCACAAGATCAGGAGTTCCAGACCAGCCTGGCCAAAATGGTGAAACCCTGTCTCAACTAAAAATACAAAAATTAGCTGGGCATGTGTGTGGACACCTGTAGTCCCAGCTACTTGGGAAACTAAGGCAGCAGAATTGCTGAAACCTGGGAGGTGGAGGTTGCAGTAAGCCAAGATTGTGCCACTGAATTCCAGCCTGGGTGACAGAGTAAGACTCCATTTCAAAATAAATAAATAAATAAATAAAGTGTTGTAAGGGTGAGATATTTTACGTAAAGATAATGGTAACTGCAAGAAAATATCTGTACTATATAAACAAAGATAAATCAGAAAAGAATCAAAATGTTACTACAAAAATATCAATAAAACACAAAGAAAGTCAAGCAAAAGACATACAAAAAGACAAAAACAATATCTACAAGACAGACAGAAAACAATAAAATATTAAGTCTTTTCCTATCAGTAATTAATTGGAATGTAAACATAAATTAAAAATAAATATTAAATTTAAACATGACAATTAAAAGACAAAAACAAAATCAAACTGCATGCTTCATATGAAACATACTTTAGGTTTAAGGACATGCAGAAGGCTAAAATTGAGAGTGGAAAAAGATGCTTTATGTAGAATGGAATGTAAATGGATAAGAGTGGCAATACTTACACAAAACAGACTTTAAGATAAAAACTATCCCAAGAAACAAAGAAAGACACTATAGAATGATAAAAAGATCAATTCATTAGAAGGTATAGCAATTACAAATACATATTCACCCAATGTTAGCACACTTGAATATATACAATGAACATTGACAAAACTTAAGAAAAAAATAAATAGCAACCTGAAAATTGTGGGAGACTTCAATTATGGATATTCCACTTTCAGTTATGGATAGAACAATCAGGCAGAAGATGAAAAAAACAGAGATATTTTACAACACTACATATCAATTGGAATTAAGAAATATATACAGAACATTTGACTTAACAATAGCAGAAAATATATATATTTTTAAGCACACGTGGAATATTCTTCAAAGTAGGCAATAGAAATGCAAACAATTTTAAGACTGAAATTATACAAAGTATGTTCTTTCTCACCAGAGGAGATAAATAATAAATGTTATAGCAGAGATAAATGAAGTATTGAATAGAAAAGCAGTAAGAAAAATCAACAACATGTTTTTTTAAAACTAATAAAATGGACAAACCCTTAGCTAGACTAAAAAAAGGAAAAAGGTTCAAATAAATAAATTCAGAAATGAAAGTATAAACAATAAAACTGATGTCACAGAAATAAAATAATTATGACACTATTATACATAATTATATGTGAACGAATTGGACAATCTAGAAGAAACAGATACATTGTTAGAAATACACAGTATATGAAGGCCAAATCATAAAAAAAAGAAGTGAGCAAATTTATAATTAGTAAAGAGATTAAAGCTGTAATTAAAAATCTCCTATCAGAAAAATCCCAGGATTACCCTGTTACCAAAAGTCAGACAAAGGCATAAGAAAACAAAATTATGGAACAATATTACTGATGAGTATTGATTTGAAAATCCTCAGTAAAATACTACCAAACTAAATTCAACAGCACACCATCTCAATTGATGCTGAAAAAGCATTTGACATAATACAATATCCTTTCATGACAAACACTCTCAATAAATTAGGAATAGAAGGAAACTGTCTCAAAATAATAAAATTCATATATGGACATAGTACTAGAAATTTTAGTCAGAATAATCCAACAAGAAAAGGAAGTAAAAGCCATCAAAATTAGACATAAAGAATCAAAATTATCTGTTCCCAGATGACATAATCGTATGTGTAGAAAACTCTAAAGACTCTACATAAAAAGAATTAAAACAAATTTTAAAATTTTTATAAGTTGTAGGATTCAAAATAACACTCAGAAATTAGTTCTACTCCAAAACACTAAAAATGACCAATCTGAAAAAGAAATGAAAATAATCTCATTTACTGTAGCTGCCAATAGAATAAAATACTTAAGAACAAAGTTAAAGACGTGAAAGATTTGTTCACCAAAAAGTACAAACCTAAAAGAAATCAAAGATACAAATCTTCTTTGTTAAGATAAATTAAAGAAGAGACAAATAAATGAAAAGATAATCTATACTGTGGACTGTTGGACTTAATATTGCTAAAATTTTCATACTACCCAAAGCAACCTACAGGTTCATAGCCATTCTTATTAAAAATACAAGAACTTTTTCTTAATTTTGCTGAAATAGTAAAATGTATTCTAAACTCCATATTAAAGTGTTATCATTGTCTGGGGTAGTATCTGAGGTTCAGTGTTCCACAGCCATGGAAAACTAGGGTGTGAACCCGCCAGAGTGGTGTTGAGTGGAAGTTTAATAGGTGAAAGAAAGAGAAAAGCTCTCTCTGCTGCAGAGACAGGGATCCCAGAGAAAATGAGTATCCACTCCCATGGTGAAATGCATGGGGTTTCACAAACTAGCTTGAAGAGGCAGTGTCTGATTGACATAGGGCAGGAAATATTGGTCAGATTAGGCATATCATTTGCATAGTGCACAAGGAAGTAGGCTGCCCCACCCTAATTTTTTATTATGCAGATAGGTTTTTTACCTGGCTAGTACCATGTTTCCAGCTTTTCTACTGTACACATGGTAATAAAGAAAAGGGAAGATGGAGCCTTTTGAATATATCTGGCTTCCAGGTAGCCCTTTTATATTGGCACAGCTGCCTGCATTCACCTATGCAGGTTTCCAACTTGCTTATCTATGTTTACAGCTCGATTTTACAGACTGCTTTGTGTTAGAAAATAAATGATTTTGGGACTGGTAGGTGTTAAAGAAAGATGAAAAAAACATGAAAAGTGGCTCAACAGTCAAAGACAGGTTAATTTTGGAGAATAAACCTAGGAGGGGCTTCTGGCTGATTTCAGTTAGAAGCATTCTCTTATAGACCAAGAGTATGTAAGAGTTTAGAGTGAGAAAGCTTATCACAGGCTTGGAATATTTCTGTGTCAAAAAGTTTATTGCAGAGATGGAATGTCTCTTGTCAGAGGGGAGTTTATCTTGGGGCTGACATCTCTCTGGATGGAGAAGAGGTTATCTGGTGGCTGGCATTTCTCTGGTCAGAAAGGGGTTTTATCTTAGAGTTAGAATGTTTCTGGTTAGAGATGTCATTTGTGGGCTATGGTCATGCTGACATTAGCCATTAGGCTGATGCCCTTTGGGTTAGGCCCAGGCAGGTTTTGATCAAGAGAAACTTTAAAATGGCAGTGCTTGTCCAAGATGGTGATGCTCCTGCTCTGTCAGGGTTGCTTTTTGTTAAAAGGGAAACCTTGCCAAGGATTCCCCCACTTACTGCCTAAATAATTTCTTTTTATCTCTTGTATTAATATGGAATTTCAAAAGACCCAAAAGAGCCAAAACAAGGCTGAAAAAGAAAAATAATGTTATAAGCCTCATATTCCCTGATTTAAAAATGTATTAGAAAGCAGTAATAATTTAGATGTGTGTTACTGGCTTAGAAATAGATATATTGACCAATGGAATGGAATAGAGAGATCAGAAATAAACCCACATATACATGGCCAAATGCTATTTGACAAGGGTGCCAAGACTACACAATGGGGAAAGGACAGTTTCTTCAACCAATGGTGTTAGGAAAAATGGATATTCACTTACAAAAGAATTAATTTGGACCTTTACCTTATACCCAGTATAAAAATTACCTCAAAAGTGATTAAAAACTTAAATGCAAGATCTGAAGTTATTAAACTCCTGAAGAAAACATAGGGGAAAAGATTGAGGCCATTGTATTTGACAATAATTTATTGGATATCACACCAAATATACATACAATGAATTCAAATATAGACAAATGGGACTACAACTGTGATATTGTGCTGGCCTAGAGCCAGAACCGGAGCAAAACTATTTTATAAAATGCAAAACTGTTTTTAGATAAGTTAAAATGGCTGCCCCATTCTCCTTACAATAACTACTGTCCTTGGCCTCTGTAAATAGAACTGCCAGTTTGTTCCTCAAAACTATGTAAAGCTGCTTACCTTTTCTTATCAGTAACTGCTAAAATCTGTGACTTCTATCACCACCCAGACGATGTGTAAACAAATGTATATCCTGACTTCTGTAAACCACTGAGGTAACAAACAGAATAACAAAAGTCCCCTAGACCTTGGAATGTCCGGAGACCCCCCGTCCTTGTCTCCACCCAGGAGGTGAATCACAGAACCCCCAGCCCTTGGAATGTCCGGAGACCCCCGCCCTTGTCTCCACCCAGGAGGTGAATCACAGAATCCCCTAGCCCTTGAAATGTCCGAAACCTTATCATCTCCATCCCCGCCCCTCACCCCCACTCCCAAGGTGGTTTTTTCGGGTATAAAAAATCATGGCACCCTCCTTTTGGCACCACAGGTTGGAGAGACGTGAGTCCTCTGTGGTCGCCGGCATAATAAATGACCCTGCAATCTGGCATACTTTTGTCTTGTGGTAACTTTCTACGCTCCGGTCAAATACAACACAACAATCTATGGAATGGGTGAAAATAACTGCAAATTAAGTATTTGATAATTGGCTAATATCTAGATCATGTAAGGAATTTCTGTAACAAAAATGAATAACTTGGTTAAAAACTGGGCACAGCAATTAAACAAATAGCTTTCCTAGAAGAGATACAATAGATACAAATGTCTAATAAGCACATGAAAAGATAATTAACATCAGAAATTATTAGGTAAATGCAAATTAAAATTACAATGAGGTATCAGTTCACACCCATCAGGATGGCCACTAATATAAGAAAAGAAAAGATGTGTTGTCAAAGATGAACACTTGGCGAGTGTTGACAATTTGCATTTTTTTGCACTGTTAGTGGGAATCTAAAATGGTATAGCTATTATGGAAAACAGTATGGACGGCCCTCAAAATGTTGTAAATAACAATAACCATATGATCCAGCAATCCCACTTCTGGTGTAGAATCAAAAAGAATTCAAAGCAGAATGCCAGAGATATTTGTAAACCCATGATTTTTATAGCATCATTCACTATAGCTGAAATGTGAAGAAACTCACATGTATAATTACAGATAGACAGATAAAGAAAATGTATATACATACAGTGGAATGTTATGAAGCTTTTTTTTTTCCGTGTATTTATTTTATTGCATTTTAGGTTTTGGGGTATATGTGAAGAACATGCAAGATTGTTGCATAGGTACACACGTGGCAGTGTGATTTGCTGTCTTCCTCCCCATCACCTACATCTGGCATCTCTCCCATTGCTATCTCTACCCAACTCCCCAACCCCCACCGTCCCTCCCCTATTTCCCCCTAACTGACCCCAGTGTGTATTGCTCCCCTCCCTGTGTCCATGTGCTTTTAAAATAAAATCCTGTCACATGCTTCAACATGAGTGAACCTCAAGGACATTATGCTAACAAAAAAGCCTGTCACAAAAGGGTAAGTATTGTGTCATTCCACTAATTTGAATTATCTAATATATTCAAAAATTATAGAAACAGCAAATAGAATGGTGATTATCAAGGGCCTCTCGGAAATGTAGTTAGTGTGTCCAAAAGATAAAGAGTTTTGGTGTTGAAGATGAAAAATCGTTAAGACATCTGTTGTATAATTATGTGAATATATTTACAACTGAACTGTGCACTTAAAAATGGTTAAGACAGTAAATTTAATGTCAGTAAGTATGTTTTATCATAATAAAATAATTATAAAATAAAAATATATACATAATGCATTACTATTCGTTATGAATACTTAATATTCCAATTATTTATGTCTTGTTTGCTTGCTATTACTCTTTCCATCTACTAAGAACATCTTGAGACTTTCCTGAGTGTACTAGAATCCGAAAAATTACCCTCTTTATTGGCTCTCTAATTTGACAATCAGAAACAATATTCCTGCATTTCAAGTTAGTGAGAGATAAGATTTTTAAAAAATCAAAAACTTTCTTATTTTATTTAAAAAGTAAACATTGTCTATCTATGTCATTCTTATTGGTGCTGAGCTCTATGGATAAAACTCATCCTAAGAGAGGCCATTTGTTTCATTGTGATTTAGTATAAAGAGGAATAAAAATAATTACGATTACAATGTATTATTTTTTAAAGTATTATTACATGGAAAAGGAGTAGGTATATGTACACTCAAAGGCTCCTTAGCATGTTTACTGATGCCTGAATAGCATGGGGAAATTCACAACATGAAAGGAGGTATAATAGAGAAAATGTTTACATGGAAAGAGAGTATGTAATGCTCCAAGAAGTTAGAGAGTACTTCCAGTTTAGCAAATAGTAATAATCAAATGCTTGGTTATGTAATTTAAAATCTGTGTATATGTATTAATGAATTTAAAAAATTAATCCTTCATGATGAAATATTTTTAAATATACCAGTTTTAAACCTGACAGTCTAAACTTGAAGTTGGATAAGTATAAAGTATTAAAATAAATTTACTAAAGGTATTAAAATAAATTCTATTAATGACAACTTTTTTTACAGTAATGTAAACCCTGAATATCTTTCCACATTGCCTTAGCAAAGCAAAAGAAGTAACTAGGGCTCTAAATCAAAGTAATGATGATTTATATAGTTTTACCAGTACTTAAAGTATGCTTTAATATCCTAACATGAATTCAAATATTATAATGTCTACTGTATTTTAATTTAATTAGGTGGTGTTATGAGCTTACCTGGGTCTTCCGCCACCCCAAGTTTCTGTGTTGAAGCCTGAACTTTCAATATGACTGTATTTGGAGACGGGGCCTATAAGGAGAAAATAAAAATTAAATAAGGGTGAGACCTTGCTTCAATAGGGTATTTTCCTGATAAATAGGGTGGTCTCCTGATAAAAAGGGGAAGACATGAGATAACTCTTTCCCTCCACACAGACACAAGGAAGAGTCTATGAGAAAAACCAGCTAGATGAAAGCCATTTGCAGTCCAAGAAGAGTTTTTTATAAGAAACCAAACCTTCTGGCACCTGGATTTAGAACTTGTAAACTGAAGAACTGTGTGAAAACAAATTTGTATCGTTTAAGCCACCCAGTCTGTGGTAGCTTGTTATGACAGGCCAAGTAGGCTAATACAGATGAAATCATCAAATATTTTCTCTATGCTCTCAATTCTTTAAAATTGCTTAATTCTTTGAAATTATTTGAATTATTTTGAATTGTTTAATTTTTAAGAATTGTGAATTACTAAGGAGACACTTCTTGGATAGGTTTAACTTGTATTTTAAATGTAAAAAAAATAGTCTCTGATTTATGATCGTTTGACTTAAAATGTTTGTAATTTACAATGGTGCAAGGAATATGTGTTAAGCAGAAACCATGCCTTGAATTTTGAATTTTTACCTGTTCCCAGGCTAGCCATGAAACACTATAATACTCTTTTATGCTATGTAATCATGAGGGTACTGTGTTGCCAGTGTTTTTTGGATATTGTGCTTTGTGTTTTTGTATCCAATCATATCTATAAAACACCTACCTGTGTCTCTTGCTTCTGGTAAGGAAAAAAGAGGAAGGCAATTACTTTTGAGATAAAATTTCAGATAATTGCCCAGCATGAAGGAAATAATCCAGTAATAGCCATTGTGAATGAGTTGGAACTTGTGCAATCCACAAACTCAGCCATCTTAAAAAATAAAGAGTGAATCTGTGATGCCGTTAAGTCATCAGTATCAGTTAAGTCAATTGCCATCGAGGTTAGTTAGGCCAATTGATGATACCGACAAATTACTTGCCTCATGAATAGAAGACCAGATATAGAAGTGTATACTGCTTACCCTACTGACTATTCAGGCTAAGGCAAAAAGTGCTTTTGATGTGCTAAAAGAGTGTGCTGATGATCCTATGTATTGGTAAATGTGTACTGCAATTTGTGGGTAGCTCTAACACATCAAAACACTTCATAATTTTCATAATGTACAGATCAGCAGTGAGGCAGCAAGTGCTAATACTGAATAAAGTGAAGCACTTTAAAGGTAGTCTAGGCTAAGCTATGATATTTTATAGGTCAGGTGTATTGAATGAATTTTTGACATAATATTTTAAATTGATGATGGATTTATTAGGACATAACTCCATTGTAAATTGAGAAGCAACTGCATATATTACTACTAACTCTTGGAGGGCTGTTTTTCTTTCTTTGATATTTTTCATTCTTTTATTATTCTGTAATGCATTCTAGATAATCTTTGACATACAAACTCCAATTCACTTGCTCTCTTTATCCCTTTCTAATAAACTTTCCATTTACTTAATAAGTTCATTTATCATATGTTTTCTAGTTTATTCCATCTAAAATCCTACCTCTGACAATGTTAGAAAAATAGAAACCAAATTTACCTTCCCTTTTTGAACAAGTGGAAAGCAGAATAGATATATAAAACAATGGTATATATGTGTATTTATATACATATGTGGTTAGTTAGTTAAAGGGCATTGAATGAGTGATCTGTGAATGGGAGAAAACACACTGAAGAGTTTCCAGGCCACTACACAGAACTGTGCAACCACAGTTTAGCCTTGCAGGTTTGTTATTTTGAGGAGCCAATCTGGAATTCCGGTAACACTGAACTGTTAGAATTTGTGAAGTAGAAAAAAAGAGAGGAGGGGCTTACATAGGGAGAGAGATCTAAAAATGTTGATAATGGTCTCCTAGCAGATTTTAATATTTTAAAAAATATAAAAAATTTTCTAACATGTTGCATGTAAGAAAACTATCGCATCTCAGGGTCAGAGGGTAGGAAGACTACACACTCGCAAAACAGGCCAGGCATGGTGGCTTGTGCCTGTAATCCCAGCATTTTGGGAGGCTGAGGCATGTGGATCACCTGAGGTCAAGAGTTGAAGACCAACCTGGCCAACATGGTGAAACCCGTCTATACTAAAAACAGAAAAATTAACTGGGCTTAGTGGCAGGGGCCTGTATGTTGGCTCACACCTGTAATCCCAGCACTTTGGGAGGCCGAGGTGGGTGGATCACAAGGTCAAGAGATCGAGACCATCCTGGTCAACATGGTGAAACCCCGTCTCTACTAAAAATACAAAAAATTAGCTGGGCGTGGTGGCACGCGCCTGTAATCCCAGCTACTCCAGAGGCTGAGGCAGGAGAATTGCCTGAATCTAGGAGGCAGAGGTTGCGGTGAGCCGAGATCGAGCCATTGCACTCCAGCCTGGGTAACGAGCGAAAAAAAATAAATAAATAAATAAATAAAATAAAAAATAAGACAATCTCTGTAGCCCACACAGGATTAGAAATTGTGCTTCTACCAATTAGAGTGAAACAAAACAACAAAATGAAACAAACTCCTAGTAAATACGACATGAAATAGAGTCACCTGGATATTATTTTTTGTGGAATTACATTGGGCTTAGATTGAAAGCTACTCTCACTCTACCTTCCTGCCTCACAAAAAAAGTTACTAGGCATGCTAAATATATGTCACCAACAACGTGGAGAAAAATAAATCAATAGAAGTATACTCAGATAACAAATGAAAAATTGAGCTGAGCAAGACATTAAATAAAACAAACATATGAAAACAACAATAAATGTTACCAACACACCTGATATATACAAGAATGTAAAGGAAACAATGAGTATACCAGAAACAAGTGAAAGATTAAAATATTTACATGTAACTTATAGAGATAAAAATATAGCATCTAAAAGAAAAAAAATACACAGTACGCAATTAATAGCATAATAGAAACTGCAGAAATAAAAATTAGTGGGCTTGAGTGAAGAAATAGAAACTATACAAAATGAACCAAAGGTAGAACCAAATATCATACCATTATTAAATTGCTAAAAATCTTTTTAAGAAAAAAATTATTGAAAGCGACTAGGGTAAAAAATGCATACCATGTACAGAACAAACATGAAACTTACAGACATTTTGAAAGAAACAATGCAAACTACAAGATAATGGAAAATATCTGAAATTGCTAGAAGAAAAAAGAAAATCAGGCTAGGATTCTATATCCAATAAAAATAGTTTCAAAAACAAAAGCAAAAATACATTTTTAGACATACAAAGCTGAGAAAATATATTGCTAGCAAAAGAGCATTACAAAAAATGACACAAAGGCAGTTTTTCAGAAAAAAGGAAAATAATACTAGGTGAATTTTGAGTCTAGAATAAAGAATATACACAGAAAATGGTAAATATATTGATAATTATAAAAAATAAGTGAATAATTGACCACATGTTATGAGGTTGCAACATATACAAGTATACTACAAAATATATACTCATGTAAAGATTTTTACTTGTCTATGGTATGGTTATATCCAAGTGAGTTAGAAGGAAAGCGCCACACTCTGAGTTTCAATTGAGAGTCCTTTATTGTCGGCAACTGAGAGGCAGCTCACATTCAAAAATCTCTGAGTCCCGACTAGGGGATGTGATTTCCTTTTATACCTATTCTAGGAGAGTGGGGAGGAGGAGTCTAGCTGAAGCAGAATTTTAACTTGCTTGCAGAACAAGCAAGTTAGAAGAGGAAGCTGGTAACCAGGAGGCAGGAGGTTCCAATTATTGCGGGTTACAAAGGGGGTGTAATCACAATAGCTAGGGGACTTAACAAGCAGGATGTAGTTACAACTATTACAAAATTCTGGGTACAGCGTGATACAGCCGTGCACCTGACGGAAAGAATGGCAGGGAGGGAGAGGCTAAGATGGAGCCTGTCAAGATCACATCTAAGATGGAGTCTGTTTGGTTTACATCATAGTCTGTTTGGTTTACAACACTATTATTTGCAGGTAGATTATTTAAGTAAATATGTGTACTTTAAAGCACTAAAAAAAACCCAGAGGAAATATGTACAGCTAATAAACTAATAAAGAAGATAAAATGGAAACAAAAAAATAATCAATATAAAAGAAGGCAAGAGATAAAAGGAGACAATTAATAGGACAATTAGAAAACAAATAGCTACAACGGCCAAAGTGGCACATGCTTGTAACCTTAGCATCTGTGGAGGCCAAGGTGGCCAGATCACTTGAGGCCAGGAATTCCAGACTAACCTGGCAAGCAGGACAAAACTCTGTTTCTACTAAAAATACAAAAAGTAGCTGGGCATGATGTTGCACACCTGTAGTTCCAGATACTCAGGAGGACTGAGATGGGAAAGTCGTTTAAACCCAGGAGGTGGAGGCTGCAGTGAGCCAAAACTGGGCCACTACACTCCAGCCTGGGCAACAGTGAAAGAATGTGTCTCAAACAAACAAACATACTCACAAATCAAATAGTTAGATGGCAGACTCAAACACAAACATGTTGAAAATTACATAAAATTAAATATATTTTAGAAATCTTGTCAAATTTGATAAAAAGGTAAGCATTAACATATTTCTTATTTACGAAAAAATCAACCTGTAATATCAGGATAGATGTATATTATGCTAACAAAAATCAATAGAGCACCGAAATGGCTATATTAATATTAAACAAAGTATGTTCCAAGGCATGAAAAAGTATATAGAATAAATATAAGGCATTTCATAAAGATAAACTGATTGTTTTATCAATACAAATGAATTATTCTAAACATTTATGCATTAAATTGATAGAGTTTCAAAATACATGACATAAATATGATAGAATGACAAAGCCAAATAAAATAAAAAATATAGTTCATTTTATTAGTTGATTAAATAATTAAATCAGTAAGTTTATGGAAACTGTGGCCATTATATCGACTGCTTGGCTTAGTAAACCTATGTAGACCAGTTCATAGAATTATAGAATGTATAAGCTTTTAAAATAAACACAGGATATTTAACAAAATTAACCACGTCTTTGGTCATAAAGCATATCTAAATAAGTTTTAAAAGAATTAAGTAATAAAAGGTATCTTCTGATTAAAATTGAAGAAAAAAATGTATCCAGAATATACTTAAATATTTTGAAATTAAATAAAATATTTCTTATTAAAAAAAAGATTTAGTACAGAAATTGTAAAATAATTTAAGTATAAAGTCAATGAAAATTAAAACAAAATATGTCAAAATATGTGTGATGTAAGTTTAGAGTTCTTAGTGTGAAATGTATATAATTAGATGCTTATATTCGAAAAGAATAAATAATAAAATAGATGATCACTGATTCCACCTTATAAAATTAAAAAATAGAACAAATACAGTCTAAAGCAAGAAGAATAAAGTAATACAGAACAGAAATTAATAAAATTGAAAACAGCAAAACAATATAGAAAAATTTTTAAAAGCTCATTTTTGGTATGATAAATAAAATTGACAAACCTATAGCGGGTACAAGAAAAAGAAAAGGAATGTAAACACACATTCCCAATATCAGGATAAGAAGAGAGACGTTAAAATAGATGTTACAGATGTTAAATGGATAATGAGAAATATGGACAAATCTTTGCCAAAATTATTCAACTTTCATGTAGCTTAAAAATTCTACACAAATTACCAAATTCATTTTTTAATGATAAAAAAAAGACCTATTATCAACTCTGTCACCTTCAGAAATGTATCTAAACTTGCCATGATTCACTTACTTATCTACAATACAGGAATGTAAATAGTACATACACTAGAGGACGATATGAAGGTTAAAGGAATTAATACAAGGTAAGTCCTTGAAATAGTATCTATCACATAATATAAGTCATGTATGTGTGCAACCATTATTAATGTCCTTGATTTTAACTTTTATTTTTTGCTTTTGACTTAGGGTTTCCTTTCTTTAAGCTAAGTTGTCCTTTTTAAAATGTGTAAAGTGTTCAACAACTTCATTTTTTCAATAAACTGTAATTATTTCATATAATTTTTCAAAAAGTTGAAGTAATATATATGATTTAAGAAGACAATTCACCATAGCATATTATAGACTTTTAATAAATGATTGTTCAATAACTGCTAAATTTTTATATTTTAAGGAAGTCTTCTTTAATATTAAAATTATTTACCAAACCTCACTCGATCAATGGAACTAGAGGATATTATGTTAAGTGAAATAAGCCTGGCATGAAAAGACACATATCACATGTTCTCACACATGTGAGAGCTTAACAAAATGATTCCATGAAATTAGTGCATAGAATGGGGTTACCAGAAGAGCTGGGAAGAGTAATAAGGTGGGGGTAAAGAGAAGTAGGTTATTGGGTACAAAAATACAGGAATAAGTTCTAGTGTTGGCTAGCACAACAGGGTGACTAGAGTTAACAATTATGTATTACATACATTAAAGTAGTTAGAAGAGAAGATTCAGATTTTTCCCAACACAAAGAAATAATAAACATTTCAGGTGATAGATATTCCAATTACCCAGATTCAATCATTACACGTTGTACACTTGTATCAAAATATCACATGTACGGCACATATGAGTACATCTATCATATATCTATAACATTAACAATAAATAAAGAAAAGCAAACTTTATGATGTTTGTACTTTTCATATCAATTATTTGGGAAAATACAGTGATCTACTATACATTTAGTAACTTTAAAAACAAATTTTGTTTTATCATAATACAGTTTAGACACATTTGAAAAATAGCAGTGAATATTCATGCTATTGTGTGTTTCCAAGATGTAATGTACACTCACCTTACTGAAATATATCTTTTGCACAAGCTTTGGTAAATGTCAGTACATTCAGCATTTTGTATAATAAACATCTTGAATATTTTAAAAGTCCTAAATTATTATTAAAAGCCTACAAAATGGCCAGGCACAATGGCTCAAGCCGCTCACCTCAAAATTATGAGAAAACAAGTTGGGAGGATTACTTGAGCCCAGGAGTTTGACAACAGCCTAGGAAATATAGTGAGACCCTGTCTATATAAAAAATAAAAAAATTGTCTAGGCTTGGTGGCACACACCTATTGTCCCAGCTTCTCAGGTGGCTGAGCTGGGAGAATTGCTTGAGCCCTGGAGATAAGACTGCAGTGAGCTGTTATCACACCAGTACACTTCAACCTGGGCAACAGAGCAAGAACCTGTCTCATTAAAAGAAAAAAAAAAAATCTACAAACAAACATCTTATTTCTTGGAAGTAAAAATGAGGATGAATTATTTGGGAGATTTTAAAACATGTAGAATAAAAATAATATATACTATGTGTCCTGTCTAATAAATGTATTCAGAATAACCTTATTTTATGAAATGCAAGGTAAAGATAAAAATAACTTTTTTGAAGATGGCCTTAATGATCAGTTACAGTGAATTGAGTAACTTTTAAAATCAACGTGTTATTTTTCATTAAATTAAGCCTTTGGTCATCATTTAGTGTATTGAGATATAATTTGTCAAACGATCCTTAAACAGTATTTTTATAGCATGTAAGTCAATATTTGAGTGATGTTAAAGTTTCATTAGCTGTGGATCATAACAGGATCAAATTCATCAGCTTGTTTTTAAATAGTATTTAATACAATTCTGAGGATTTTTTTTACCTTTGTTGTTGTAACACTTTTTTTAAAGAATCTCCTTATTAATCATTAAATACAAGAAAAAATTATTGGGGCTTTTGTACCTTCTATTTTAATCCATCAAGTTATTGAATTAACCTGTCTAATAATGTTCTTTCCCTCTATTAAACACAAAATTTAGCTAACCTTATTTTCAGACAGGACAAAATGCTTTTATAATCTAGTCAAAAAGACTCAATTTATTGGTCCAGTGTACATGTGTTAAATCCACAGTGTGTTTTTATATGTAGATTTATGTCTTCTATTGTAAATTGTTCCTATGAAGTACCTATGTTTAATGATGTGTAAAATTTCACAATATACTACTTTTGTGGATCTATATTTTAATTAGCTAGGGTTTTTGCCCGTTAATGAATAAATCTTTATCCAATAAAACAGAAATATAGCTAGAAGATCTTATTAAATCTGCGTTTCCTTTATAAGAGACATTGTGAGATTTATCTGAATAAGCATTGTATTGTTAGTACCAGTGATAAAGAGCAACTTACCAGAAACAAGTGTATTTGTTTATATGTCAATAAAATAGAGTTTAAAAAAATTATGGACATTTTTGCTCTTAACATTTAATTCTAGCTTTAATCCTAGATATATAGCTTTAAGGAAAACATTGAACTCTTTTGAAATGTTTACTAAGTGGATTGTATTTTATATTCTTGAGTAACAGACACTATCAATTTTTTAGTGTGTTTGGTTATGGACAATATTATAAATTACATGTGCAAATATGAAAATAAAACTACTATACGCCTTTCTTCTTTTCCTACTATTCAAAATGAATGAAAGTTAATCACAGTAGCATTTATCAATTTAGAAATCACAGTATATATGTTGAGGATAAATAGATAACATATTTAGAGTTAATAATTCAAATAATATATGCCTTTATATTCACTGCACCAGTTTAGACAAAGATATATAATCACATATGGGCAAAATCTTAATGTTATTAATTCAAATATCACATCTTCCAAAACCATCATGATATCATATCAGAGTACAGTATTAAAACAAGTAAGATAATAAAGACAATTTTTTATTTAAAAAATATTTTTATATTATTTAATTTGTTATTTCATATGTTACCCAATAGAAAGTAGATGCCATCAACTTATTTTTGTTACACTATTGCATGTCTATATTACCACTATATACATGGTCAAAACTTAAATACATATTGTTTAAAAAAGATGCTAATTTGGAGTTTATATACTGTATGATTCCAATTACATGACTTTCTAGAAAAGCAAAACTAAAGATGTGGTGCAAATATTGGTAGTATCAAAGGATTTGGGAGGAAGAAAAGTAGATTTTAATTGGGAATCACAGGGAATGTTATAGGGCTATCAACCTAATCAGTTAAATAGTGAGATTATCAATATATGACAATATGCATTTTCCAAAACACACAGAACTGTAGAGAACAATAATTTAATGTCAATGCATGCAAATAGCGACAACAACAACAACAAACAAAGCACTTATAAGGTCAGAGAAATTTTAGACAAAATGCAGAATGAGACAGAACAATCTAACTGTATTGCAAATACATGAAGCAACATCACAAAAGGGAGACAGGAAAAGGTGCTAACTGAAGTAATTGAAAATTAGTGAAATTTGTAAAATTAAAGGTAAAAGAAACTGTGCATCAAGAGCCTATTCTGATTAATAAGGTTAATTAATATATTTCATATGTCACAGAAATATGCTGAAATATGGGGTTAGCAATTATACAAGCACATAGGAATTGAAAAATTATGTAAATAGGTAGTTGGACAATTTGCTAACTTTGGAGTGGGAGTTTATAGATAAGCAGAAAAGAACGTTGCAATGATCCATATTATAATAGATTAAATTTGGAGATAACTATATGAACTCATGTTATCTTAATATATATACAGATGGTTAAACATAGACATACTTATGTGTCTATGTTTATACACAGGTTAATATGCACTCAGCATTTTATTTGTTCTGTCAGCTGAATTTACCTAGAAGTAATTTCACTACAGTAGCAATGGACACACCTAACACCCATACATTGGATGCCAATATCATGATCTATTAAAAGGAACCAGGGCTTTTTGACTAGATTCTAGGAATCAGGGACTATGTGGCAGAAACTATGCAAGGTGATTCTGCAGCATTTTTTAGTGTCAGAATATAATAAAGTGATCAAAAAAAGAAAAACAACACTATAAGGATACAATAATGGAATATGTCAAAGGTACATAAGAGGCAACTGAAAGAGCTCTCAATGACTAAAGCTAGAGTAATCTGAGCAGAAAAAATATTTCACTAAACCCAAATATAAAGTAGATATCCATGAGTTTATATGTATATACATGAATTATTTAATTTTTAAAAAAACAGGGAAAAAGAAATACATTGTCTATATAGAAAATTTGACATATTTTATAAAGAAATGCCACTCAAGTTGGTGGAGCATAACTCCCTAGTTTGTAAGTGTAGATTGTTCATAGTGACTTCCTTCGAAAGAGCACAACATAGAAGAAAAGACAAAGAGCTATGTTACAGTGGAGGAATATGACAGACTCTACCTCATCTAGATAATATAAGTATACATCAAAAGTTATAACAGAATGTGACAGCATCAAAATGGCACAATAGAAGCAAGGTGATTTTCCTACCATCACCCCACAGAAAACTTCAGGTCAAAACCTCTGATAAACATTCATGCAAAAATTCTCAACAAAATACTGGCAAATCAAATTTAATAAGACACTAAAAAGACTATTTGCCATGATCAAATGGTATTCATATGACGGAGGCAATGACGGTTCAACATACGCAAATTGACAAATGTGATACATCACATTAACAGAACCAAGAACAAAAACAATAAACACAATATTTTCAATAAATGCTGAAAAGAATTGATAAAATTTAACATCCCTTTATAATAAAATTATTCAACAAACTAAATATATAAAAAACATATCTCAAGACCATAAAGGCCATATACAACAAACCCACAACTAAGATTATACAAAAGAGAGAAAAACTGAAAATCTTTTTTCTAAAATTTGGAACAAGACAATGATGATCACTTTCACTACTTTCATTCAACATAATACTGTAAGTCTTAGAGCATTCAAGATGAGACAGAAACAAATAACATCTATATTGGAAAAGAGGAAGTCAAATTTTCCTTGTTCACAGATGACATCATATTATATTTTAAAGCTCAAATGCAACCAAAACTTTGTTAGAATTGATAAATAAATTCATTAAATTTGTAGGATGCCAAATTACTAAAAAACTAACAGTATATTCATAATATATATACACACTATATATAAAACATACACACATATATACACACTATATAAAATATATATAATATAGTATATTATATATATAATACATATATATATGCTGTTGGATTTTTAATTATATATACTATTTTATATATATAGTATTGATTTTTAATAATAATTAAAATATATAATTATATATCAATAGGGAACAATCTGTAAAAGAAATCAAGAAAATAACATTTACAATAGTTACAAAACTATAAAGTAACTAGGAATAAATTTAAGAAGAAAAAATAACTACAAAGAAGTCTACAAAACTCTCATGAAAGAAAGAGGACACAAATAAATGGAAAGCTATTCCATACACATGGATTGAAAGAATCAATATTATTAAAATATCAGAACAACCCAAAGCAATCTATAGATTCAATGCAATCCTTATCAAATACCAATGCCTTTCATCACAGAAATAGAAANAAAAAAAAAAAAAAAAAAAAAAAAAAAACTACCCTAAAATATATTGGAACCGTAAAAGACCCTAAGAAGCCGAAGTAACCCAGAGAAAAAGAAAACTGAAAGCATTACACTACCTGATTTCGAAATATACTTCAAAGCTTTAATAATGAACACAGCATGGCAATGGGCTTAGAATAGTCACATAGAACAATAGAACAGAATAGAAAGCCTGAAAAGGAATCCACATATCTACAGTCAATTCATTTTCACAAAAGTCCCAAGAACACACATTGAGAATAGTTTTTAAAATAAATGGTACTGGGGAAACTGAATACAATATGCACACAAATAAAACTAGGTCCTTATCTTTCGTCATCTATCAAAATGAAATCAAAATGGATTAAAGACTTACATCTAAGACCTGAAAGTCTGAAACTACTATAAGAAAACAACAGAAAGAAATTCTAAGACATTTGCCTTAGCAAAGATTTATTGATTACAACCTCAAAGCACAGGCAACAAAAGCAGTAATAGACAAATGGGTTTACACAAAGCTAAACCATTTCTGTATAGCAAAGGAAACAATCAACAAAGTGAAAAGACAATCCTACAGAATGGGAAATAATATTTGCAGACTATCCATCCAAGAAAGGATTCATAGTGAGAATATATGAGGAATTCAAACAACTCAATAGCAAAAACAATCAATCTAAAAGCTGGGCAAAAGACTTTAAAATAGACATTTCTCAAAAGAAGACATACAAAGGGCTAACAGATATGTGAAAAAAATGCTCGACAACACTAATCATCAGAGAAATGGAGATTAAAATCACAAGAAGATCTCATTCTGGTAAAAATGTTTTTTATCAAAATTACAAGGAGTAATAGATGCCAACAAAGATGTGAAGAAAGAGGAGCCCTGGTACACTGTGGGTGAAAATTTAAATTGAAACTAGGCTCCTGTCTTTCATCATTTTAAATTGAATCTAAGGCAAACAGTGCGGAGATTCCTCAAAAAACTAAAAATTCAATCCACGTGTGATTCAGCAACACCACTACTGGCCGTGTATCAAAAAATACAAGAAAAATCAGTATGTCAAAGAAATATCAGCACTCTCATGTTTATTGTATGCACTCCCATGCTTGTTGCAGTACTATTTACAATAGACAAAATTTGGAATCAACCTAAGTGCCCATCAGTGGATGAAAACCTAAAGAAAATGGGAGGTATAGACACAATAGAATATTATTCAGCCATAAAATTTACAATCTTGTCCTTTTGCAGTCACATGGAACTTGAGATTATTATATCAAGTGAAATAAGCCAAGCACAGAAAGACAACTATTGTATGTTCTCACTCACATGTGGGACCAAAGAAAGTGGATCTCATGAAGGTAGAGAATAGGTGATGGTTATCAGAGGCCAAAATGTGTAGGGGGTTTGGGAATAAGGATAAAGAGGTTTCTTAATAAATTTTTAAAAACACACACACACAAGTAAATAGAAGAAATATGACCCAGTGTTTGATAAATCAGTAAAGTAACTCTACCAAAAAAAAAAAAAAAAAAAGAAACTACTAACATATTTCATAATAGCTAGTAAAGAATAACTTGTTTCTAGAATAAAGAAAAGATAAACATTTAAGATGATGGATATCTGAATTATCTTGATTTGCTTATTAAAATATTTAATTATGGAAATGTCAGATATACCCCTTAAAATATGTACATCTATAATGTTCCAAAGTAAGAAAGAAAAAAGTTAAATAGAGTGAATTAAAGATTTTTAAGGAATTTAAAAAATTAAAAGATCTTAAATTACTTTATACTATCAAAAAAAGGTGACAGGCCTTGCTGATAGTTTGTATCTTTGATATGATGTGACAAAAATGTCACCTTATTACCTCTGTGGACTTCCTTATCAAAACACAAAACCAGGACCATCATGAGAGACACATAAAACAAATCACAATAGTGAGCTTGAAAATGGAAAAACATCAAAATACAGAACATAAAAACACAAAAGAATTCTAAGAAATTTCTAAGCAGTATTCTTTAAAACTGTCCTTGTTATGGAAAATTTTAGAAAATGTCAAAATCAAAAGAAGCCTAAGGACATGATAACTATAAATAAAATATTATCTTAGGATCCTAAAGCATAAAAATGATATTATGCAAAAATTAAGGAAATATTAAAAATGCATGGATTTTAGTTAATAATACAGCACTATTGGTTCATTTATTATAACAAATATATCATACTAATGTGTGATAATAACAGGAGAAACTGGGTGCAGGATATATGTGAATTCTGTACAACACTTAAAATTTTTCTAGAAATACAAAACTCTTCTGAGAGTTAAAGTTAGTCTTCATATAATTTGCCAGTTCCTGAATTTGTCATACTATGTGCATCACTGCAAAATGGGAGGAAAGCTATTTTATTGCCATAGATTTGGACATTTCCAAGCAAACATCTTAGTTTCAGTCTTTCATTAATGTCTCAGTATTGTATTTTTTTTAGTAATAAGAAGCCAATAATGGCACATTTTCTCAGACTTTTATTTGCGTTAGCTGACAGTTGACAAAGTGCTATAACAGGCTGTCACATGTTGTTTAACTCTTATTTGTAGTCACATGTGACAGCCTGTGTCTTATAGTTAAGACAGGTTGACTGATCACATACTTGGTTGTCATGGCAATGTTAAATACCTATAAAATGTTTTAAATCTTATTCTCAGTTGCTGCACTTAAACTACATAATCTGTAACAGCATCTGGCTGTCTGGACCAACTCCCTGGATCACAATTAGAGTTAGTAGTGCTGATCTAAAGAGAAGATGTAACACAGGCTATAAATATGTGTAACTTCTTTTCACAGAATAGATTTTCACTGCCTCATTGAGCACCAACAATATTTCAGTTATGTAATAAATCAAACATTGACAGCGTTTCTGCTCAATAGCTCTATAACAAACAGAAAAAGAGACAACAAGAATAGTATAATTGTATATGTTAACTGGTAAGACAAAAGAGAGGACAGTTTACAAGTACAGAGATGTCTTGTGTTACTCATTTTTATACCTGTCATATTAAAGTCTTTCAGCTAAAACCTATGTACAAGTAAAATATAAACAAATGAACTAAGAAACATTTTACATAGGAGTAATGCATGAGAGTAAATTGAGCTTATGTTTCTGGGCAGTTTCATGTTATTACTAATATCAGCAAACTTGTAATATTGGGGTTCAGGGTTTCAGGGTGCCCTCAGCTCCCCTGAGAGGATGTTTTTCCAGATTGTCTCCTACCCTCTCAAGAATGACAGAGGGGACCACGGCACAGTGTGCAGTAAATGCCAGACTCAAAAGTGTTTGTAGAAAGTTATTTATTTAGAGACAGAGAAACAGGAGAAGGAGAGAGAAAGAAAGAGCTAACTGTCACACTGAGTGAGAGAATCCAGAAAAATGGAAACCAGGAGAAGGTAAGCAGCTTCCATACTGAGTGGAAAAGAATAGAGAAAGGGGGAATTTAGGAGGGGAAGACAGGCTTCCACGAGAGAATATGGAAGGGGACCCCAGAGGGGAAATCCAGGAGAGAGAAAGGCTTCCACAAAGGGAGTATTCATTGAAGGGGACCCAAACATGGAATCTGAAGGGATGTAGAAGAAGGAGACTTTTAACCTTGGAGGAACCGCCACCTTCTCTGAGACCCCTGGCCAATGAAAGTAGTTCCTTAGAACTTCCACTGGGGTGACTGACTCTTAGTTTCTTTGCATGCCCATGAAATTTAAACAGGGACTGTTAAATCTCCTGGATGGAAAGAGATGGGAGGGGGCATAGTGCTGGGAAGTTCTTGTCCTTAAAACCACACCCTCTCATGGATCCAGAAAGAGAACACATTCCCTCATTCTCCCCCGACTCTGAACAGGAAAGCCCAACTTCTGTTGGAATTATGGAAGTCGATTCTCTTTAACTACTTCTTGCTGAAATGGGTCATAGAAGGGGCCCTGAAGGTGAGGTTTCCTCCAGAGGGGAGCCTTTCAGGGGTGCAGGTTGATCTAGAGGTCCACGATAGAGCCCATGAGCCAAGGACATCCGGGGTTCCAGCTACAGGATTATTTGTGACCTTATGGCTCTATAAGAAATGAATGTGACAAGGTGGTTAAAGATGAGAGGCCCAGAGGCCAACAGATATAGAATGGTTATAAATGAGCAGAGGAGAGAATAGAGCCAGGACAGTCAGTTGTTAAACAAGCCTCACAATACTGTTTCTTGAAGGTTTTTAGCCCTGTGCTTGATTCCTGAGTTCTGTGTTCAAAACAATACTTGACGGGTTTACAAAATAGCAGCATTTTTCCTAGAAAGAGGCACGTTCCCTTTCCACTATGAAAAGGATAATCAGCATTGGAGAGATAGCAAAGTTGAGGATTATAGTCTTAGTAATACCAGGATATAGATTAGACTTATGAGTGGTTACTTTCAGAGGATCTTATTGGAAAAGCATATGCAGATCTTTTAATGGCTCACAGGGATATGAAAGGTTGTTTCCTGGAACTTCAGGCCTTGGAGTAGAGGGCCTATGACTTTTCTCAGGAGGTATCCAAGGCTTCAGCCAAGTGTGATGAATCCATGAGTTAAATTCCACTACCTTAATTGCCATTGGGATAGACAGAATGACCAAAAATGGTTCTTCCCGGGGGGGGTCTAGAGAGGGAGAGCCTGAGGGGAGAGATTTAATAAGCACCAAGCCTCCAGGGCAGGAGAGAAATACTGAGAAGACCATGCAGTGTCCAGGAGATTAACTTCCTGGACGTCTATGGTCAGCTTTACCTGGGGATCTGTGAGGATGATGGCTCATCTGCCACTTGCCCCAGGAACCCTCAGTCCTGTCATTGGGTCATCTGGTCAGACACCTCAGACCCTGAGAGCCTTTGTCCACTGAAACAGTGTGCTTTCCAGTGATTCCCTTGGCATAGCAGGCATGGACAAGATGGTGGTCTATTCTTCTGGGGACAATTTCTTATGAACTGTCCCTTCAGACCACACTGGTTACAAGTTTGCCAGACTGGCAGCTAACCCAAGCTTTTCCCTCATTTGAGCCCCTGGGGTCTGCTTTCCTGAAAGCCATAACTAAGGCTGATCTCTCCTGCTCCTTTCAGCCTGTTCCTTCTGTTGTCTATTATAAAACACCGAAGTTGCCTGATTCAGTAATGATTCTAGACTCTGTTCTAACTCTAAGGCCAGCTTCTGAAGCTTCCTCATGGTATCTGCTGCTGACTGAGTAATAGACTTATCCTTTAGTATTAACTGATTCTCAGTGGAGTTCAGTGACAGGGGGGTGTACTTTCTTAAGGCCTCCCACAGTTGCTCAAGGGAAGCTGTCGGGTTTTCTTCTCTTCCCTTTGGGGGCTGGGTTTTCCACTTGGCAGAGGGTAATTTGGCCAGGCTATTTGGCAGAAAAAAAAAATAAGCCGCTTCTTCTTTAAAGATTGTGTGCTAAATTGGTCCCAATTTTCCAGTATACATTTTAATGAGGACTTGAGCTTGGGAATAGAAGCACCCTTCTGAAATCAAATACAAGGGATGCCTGCACCCCTGGTTAAAGAAATTATAGCCACTTCAACCTGAGGTACTCTCCAGGTAAAATGGGTACTGAAACGTCTTTCAGTCAGTACCCTGAAATTTCACGTGCCCAAGATGCATGATGCGTCTTATCAGAGTGCCTCCCGTGTACCGGATTCCAATCATGACCTACCCTTGTCATAGGACCAATAACTGCCTGCATGACCTCCAGTGACTACCAGGGCCTTGGGAGATGGGTATCAATATTTCCCAGCAAAAGTCCAATTTACACAAGCCAGATTATAAAACAGCCCCAGAAGGGTGAATTTCTAGAGAAGGACCATTAGAGCACACAGCTCAAAGAAGGCAGGCCAGGCTGGCTGAGGCTGGAATAATACCCTCAGGACCTGGGCCTCCTCTCCCCTAACCCATTTTCCATTGTAGGAAAAATTATTAAGGTTGTGAGACCTGCCATTCCCTGGAACCAGTTTAACTATGATCTTTCAGATGGAAAAGTTCTGCCAGAGGGCGAGCCAATCCTAAGCAATACAAATTATACACTAAACACAAAGTCCCATAGCCTTCAGCTTCTGAATTTCCCCAAAAGTTTCCACCAATTCAAAACAGACTCCACCTGGGATTTGAACTAGCAACCTTACAGTTACAGACCCTGCACCTTAGCCAACTATAAAAACAAGCTACTCGCATTGAGTGAAGGCAGAAAGATTTCTTAAGCCATATTTTGAATGGGAATGCTGCACCCTGAGGCGGTGTGGCCTGCCTAAAAGCCGGGTGGGGCTGACAGCCAACAGCCGCTTCAGCCACTTCCTTTCCCTCAGAGCTGCACCAGCTGAGGAAAAAAGCTGTTTGCTGCATCAATTTAAAAGCCGCATTTGCGGCAGCTGCTGGGCCTCTGAGTTCTCCTGCCCACCCCGCCTCAGCTTTCGGTCGCCATGTTGACCCCTCCAGAACCACTTGCACGCCCGGGTCACTTCCCCAGCTACTGCCCACACAGGGACCTGTGGCCAGCAGGCAAACACGCTGGGGAGCCTTTTTACCTTGCTGCCTGGGACTGGGGAATGCCAGAGAGGCCTGCCAGAGCCATGCGCCAGGCTGCCGCGCTCCCCGTCTCAGCAGGGTCCAGTTGTACCTCGCCCCTCCCCGCGGCTTTCTCCAGCCCAGGGCTGCGGCTGCGCACTCGGTTCTGCCCCGGGGCTGGGCTGTTCCAGGCGGGCAAGGAGCGAAAGGCCCGGGGGCAGTGCTGGCCTGCTATTCCCCACAGGCTCCCTCCGGTTTTGGTCCCAGAGATAATATCTGAAGGATAGAGAAGGAGACAGAAAGCAGAGAGAGAGCTTAAAGGTAAAAAAACTGCACTTTTACGGGTTTATGAGGGGCCGGGTCATGCCGCCGAGGCACCTCTGCTGGGGTCCCGCTAAGCCCTGCCTGGCTGCGGCCACTTCAGGTGTTCTCAAAGAGAAAGCACAGAATGGCGCCAGTTTTACTCACAACTTTGAAGCCTTCTTCTCTGGTTGTACCCCTTTCCTGGTTGTACCCCTCTTCTGGTGTACCCCTCTCTGGCTGGCTCACCAAAATGTAATATTGGGGTTCAGGGTGCCCTCAGCTCCCCTGAGAGTATGTTTCTTCAGGTTCTTGGCTCCTGCCCTCTCAAGAATGACAGTGGGGACCACGGCGCAGTGCACAGTAAATACCAGACTCAAAAGTGTTTGTAGGAAGTGGTTTATTTAGAGACAGAGAGAGAAACAGGAGGAGAGACAAACAGCTAACTCTCACAATGAGTGAGAGAATCCAGAAAGATGGAATCCAGGAGAGGAAAGCAGCTTCCACACTGAGTGAGAGATGGAGTTTAGGAGGGGAAGACAGGCTTCCACGAGAGAGTGTGGAAGGGGACCCCATAGGGGAGATCCAGGAGAGAGAAAGATGGCTCCCATGAAGTGTGTGTTCATGGAAGGGGATCCAAACATGGAGTCAGAAGGGGTATGGAAGAAGGGGACTTTTAACCTGGGAGGAACCCCCACCTTCTCCAAGATCCCAGGCCAATGAAAGGAGTTCCTTAGAACTTCCGCTGAGGTGACTGACTCTTAAGTTTCTTTGCATGCCCACGAAATTTAAACAGAGACCGTTAAATCTCCCAGATGGAGAGAGATGGGGGTGCACCCTCTCGTGGACCCGGAAAGAGAACACATTCCCTCAAACCTATCTTGTTAACATCCAAAGGGATTTGTAGGCACTCAAATATTTTATAACCTTTTGATTTTTTTTCTCATTGAAACCCATATTATCAATACAATGAATAAATAAGTATACAGTACTTTGAAAATTAACATGATACATAGTGATAGTTACTTCACTAATATAATCACACAAATGATAAGATAAATTTGGTCCTATCATTTTGGTAATGTAATTTGTGAAATTTAATTGGATTAAACTATTTTAAATACTATATCTATTTCTCTAGTGAAAACAGTTCATTTATTGAATTTAAGTATTCCAAATTCTATTCTTAACTGTTAAAGTTATAATCTTTAAAATAATATTTAATAATATGAGAAAACTTTCAACCATATTCAATTTTTTTTTGCTTGTTTTACTAAAATGTCATTTTCATTCATTAATGCATTTTCTTCTATATGTAAACTCTGTTGTTTCATAATTTGTTATGTTTTGTTAAATGCAATACAAAATTTATCTAGATGTTTATTATTAGTGCTGATTACATTTATAATGTTAACCATTTCCTTCAATTACTCACATTATGGTGGCATATTTCTATTAAAAAATGTGCAATCAATGAGGACAGATACCATATACTTAGAAATTGGTACAACATCAAAAATGTAGCATTCACTGAATGAATATTTTTGAATGATTAATTCAACCTTAAAGAATTGGTTTGAATATTGCTAACTGAGGAAAAGAATATGTCTTAACAGGATGCTCTGAAGAGATCTTGTACATGTAAACCAACCTATCACATCCCTTGAGTCTTCTTTCTTACATTTGTTCCTTTGAGTTGCATGTTCCTGCTTGCGATCTCTGTTGTGCCTTTGGTCACAATTTTATCTGTTCTATGCCACTGTCTGCATATATGAACTGAAAATACTTAGAGTAACACTGCTATCTGCAAGGCTTTTTGCAAAGAATTCTCTTTGTGTTTGGTATTTGGTTATATCTAGGCAAGTTCCATTCTTCTTAGGATCTTATGTTTTATATACATATATATAATAATCAGTATTATATATATCAATACATATATATAACAATCTAAGTATATGGTATCTGTCCTCATTGATTGCACATTTTTTAATAGAAATATGCCACCATAATGTGAGTAATTGAAGGAAATGGCTAACATTATAAATGTAATCAGCACTAATAATAAATAAACATCAAGGTAAATTCTGCATTGCATTTAACAAAATATAACAAATTATGAAACAACAGTTTACATATAGAAGAAAATGCATTAATGAATGAAAATGACATTTTAGTAAAACAAGCAAAAAAAATTGAATATGGTAGAAAGTTTTCTCATAATATATTATTAAATATTATTTTAAAGATTATAACTTTAACAGTTAAGAATAGAATTTGGAATACTTAAATTCAATAAATTCATTGTTTAGAGAAATAGATGTTATAGTATTTAAAATTGTTTAGTATTGTTAATTGAGGAAAGATACAGGTTTGAAAACAAATAAAGGATAAAATTAACCTGAAACCTAATCATTAATTTTGCTATAGTTAAAAGCTCCCACGTATTTGTACTAGAGTTGGCACCACTTAGTCCCAATGAGTCAAGAAAGACTCCAAAGATTTTTCTCTGAGCAATAGGGAGAATTGACTTGCTATACATAATGAGATGTTGAAGACTACAAACGTAGTAGGTTTGGAAGATAGAGACAAATTTGATTTTAGATGTGTTCATTTTGAAACACTCTAGATTTTTAAATTGAGATATAGGCAATTATATCTATTATTTGTATTTAGATAATGCTATGCTGGAAATATAACTTCTGGAAACATCAGGTTGTACATACTTAAATTTATAGGACTAGATGGAATCTTATAGGAGCTATTTGTAATAAAAGGAAAAGATTGTTAAGGAGGAAAGAGAAAACTTCTGGGAAGGTCAAGGAAGGCTCAAAAGAAATGTCATCTAAGATAACATGAAGAAAGAATTTTTCCAGAGGAAAAAGTAATATTCTATGAGCAATGTTGTTGATAAGTAAAGATAAGTGCTGGAAACTCATGACTGGATTTATTTATCCAAATGTTATTGATGACCTTGGCAGGTGTAGTTTTGATGGAGTAATAGAGGTGATTAGAAGGAGACTGAGAAAAATAAAAGAAAATAAAGATGCTGAAGTCAGAATATTGTCAGCTCTTTGAAGTATTTTGTTAGGTAGAAGAATAGAGAGGTAGAAGAATAGAGAACTAGGATAAAAACTAGAAGAAACTAATGGGGTCACTTTACAAGAAATGTGGCATATTTCCAAGCTGATGGTTAAGTTCCATTTGAGATGGAAACGTTGCTAATGCAGAAGATACAGCAGACAACTGTAGAATGCCATTTTTGTTGTAATATTTTGTTATAAATAACTTTTAAATTTTGCTTAAAAATGATCAATAATTAAGGGCAAAACAAAACACTGAAGTATCTCTTTATCTTTCTGTTTTGAATTTAAGAAAAGCAGGATAAATGGAGCAAAGAAATGCCTGAAGAAAAAATGTGGTCTTTAAAACATAAACACATAGCCCTGGCTAAAGATAAATATTCTCTGTTACTAGATGAAGGACACAAATGTTAACATAAAAATAATATGTTAGTTTAATTGTTTCTTTCTAAACCTTTGTATTATAAGATGTCATAAGATTATTTACCTCTGCAGTATCAATTTCAAAGTATTAAAAAACAAGGATATTTTAAATGTACAGCATACTGGAAATTTTAAATATATATACCCAATACATGAAGGAAACAGTAAACATTTATGGTATTCAGTGGAATAACATGAGTGGAGCTGACATTTTGGTTAAGTAAAGATTTTACAACAACTCTGTCATCAGTGTTTAACAAACTTTTGGTCCAAGATTCTCAGAAAATTCATGTCTACTAGAAGTGCCTGTTAGAGGTGTAAAGATGATATTAGGCTCATCACAATTCCAATTTCAAGTTTTCTTTTGGTTTCACCAATTTTATCTTTATAATTATTAGCTAATATTTAATGAGCTCTCACTATATGCCCAGGTTCTATGCTAAGAGCTTTTATGGATTCCCTCATTTAAGGCAGCGGGGGTGGTGGGGAGATAATTGTTTAAGGAAATGTCCTAAGGTTATATTTGTAGTTTGTAACAGATTTGAAATTTAAACCCAGGAACCTACCTAAAATCTGAATGCTTAATCTGTTTCTCATGAAGTAAACTAGGAATGAGAAGAACAAAGGAAATTGTTTATGCATAAGAGAAGGAACTAAATTTTTTCCTTTAAAGTTCATTTTAATTATGTACTAAAACAAATACACTGATAAATTCAGAATCATTTGATTATCCTAGACGTCATTTTATGGGTCAGCATAGAAGCTGTTCCTTGCATGAGAAGGAGTGGGAAGGAACAACAGGAGATGAATCAGAGGAAACTATTTGGGGTAACCACAAGGATGAACTCACTCTGTGAACCTAGTTGGAGGCTGCACTCATGGCAAGATTTGTGGACTCTATCTGCCCATGTCTCTATCAACTACCTCACTTTAGGTTTCTCCCCTCTCATGCATCCTTCCTTTATCTAGTGCCATAGCTCCAAATGTATTATTTTAATAAATGTTGATGTAAAACCTCTTATATTCCAGACAATACAAATGTGAATATGGCACAGAACTTACCTTCAAAAATACACATATTGTATTGAAGAAAATACGTCTACAACAATAGAAAAAATAATGTCAGTAAATGTGCAGAGATTCAAGTAAAATGATAAAGCCAGTAATATTATTAATGTTTGACCTCCTTCAGGTGTTTGCAAATGGAATGTTCTTCAGCATAAGAAAAATCTTCATAAACAAAGTGAGACCCATATAAGATCTGAAACAAAAAAAAATCGATAATATTAAAATTAAATATTTCTGTTTCAATGAAGAATGCTTTGGACAAAGGCAAAACATAGAGTAGAACATAGTGATGGAATATAGTGAGAGCACAGAAACTGGCAACCACCCCCACAAACAGAACAACAAAATGAATAATATTCAAAGAGATACTAGAATTCAAGAAAATGTATAAGGTGACTTCTAATGTCGTTCATAATAAGGAAAATTTAAAATGAATTACCAAATATCTTTATAGCAATTAGAAAGGCAAAATTAGAAAGCTGTATAAGGCAAATATTGATCTGGAATATAGGCATAATGGAATCCTCACACACTGCTCATGCAGAAGGAGCACCCGTTCTAGATGGCAAATTTTCATTGTGCATAATTAGTCAAATTAGGGGCAAAATGATGGTATGAGCCAACAATTCTGCTCCTGGGTACTTATATAAAAGAATCCCACAATGAGTAAGCATGTGTGAAGATGTTCATTTCAGTATTTCTGAAAATAGAAATTTGTAAGAAAGTTTGAAGTTTATTGTGGAAAATGGGAATGCCTAATACATATTAGACAGAAACCATGGAGTACTGTGATGAGTTAGAAGTAACAGAGCAAATGTGCACACAAAAAAGCAGATACAACTTAAAAACCTATTATTGTTTGAAAAAAGAACAGAATGTCATATAACTAAAAAACATTTAAATAAATTAAAAGTAACATCAAAGAGATTTTAAGAATTGCCTTGATGAAAGAGAATAGGAGTAATAAATTGGGATATAGGGTAGTAAATGAGTAAATCAGAATTGTTCCCTGACCTGGAGGTACAGTTACTACAACCAACTGCTTCTGAGGGCCTTATAAAGGAAGGGAAACAAATTAAATGCATGGTGTGATTTAATTTATAGGTTTTTTTTTTTTCAATAGCAGGTATAGTTTGGGTTTTTGTAAAGGGTGAATTGCATAAAATTACATAATGTATCTAATGCTTCATTAAAAAAAACCCTAAGTATTAAGCAATCAACAAAGAGAAATGACATCTAATTAGCTGTACAATCCTCTGTAATAACAATGAAAATGGATTACCTTCAGGACATAGGCACCCTTAAACCCTGATACACTGTATAATTAGTCTGCCACAGTTATGTCAAAATCCCACAATTACATGTTTTGTATAGTATTCTGTTTTCTTCAGTCTTATAGTCCTGTATTTTGTATTATATAGATAATGGGATCAGGGACACATTCTTTTTGACTACATGTCAATATTTGAGATAAAATACTGTATCAAAATTTGAAATAGAGCCAGTACAGGGAGTAGAAATACATTAAACACTTCTGCTTCACAGAGGAGTGCCCTTTGAATTGTAATATATTAAGTATTTTAGTAAAATTTCTTTTAAATATTAAAAATTATAAGTTCTATCATAAATGAAAGCCCATTGTGGCAGAATTGTAAGGTCATGTGTGACCCTGACTTGAGATTTCCAAGCAGACAAAGCTCACATTAATTCAGTGTTTTCTAATATTATAGTTATAGCAGAAATGAAAACCCATAGAATATTCCCAAGACTTATATATTATGCAAGCAGCATAGAAAATGATTATAAATCTCCTTCTAGACAGCAAAACCTGACCCTACAAATCTGCCTTTACTATAGGTAGCAGAGGGGTTAAGGACATAATAAGAAATTTTCCTAAATTACGTCCAGTATCTTGATAAATGATACCATTCATCAACACAAATGTGTATTAACTGAATGAAATTAATTATTTTGCAATCAGGATTTGGTTCAAGGATCAAGGTCATGTTATTACATCAGCGGACACTGACCACTTATGAATTATTCCTGATGAGACATCCAATTCTTAAATCTTGAGTTAGAAGTCACTGGTGGCTTATTAACAAATACAGATTATAAGGCATTTCATATATCACAGCTATTCACAGCTCATACACACTGTTTCTGTGAACTGTAGTAATACCTATGGCTTAGGAAACTAATCTCTAAGGAATATTAAGCAACTGCATGGCAGAGTAAAATAAATTATGTGATTATGTACACTTGAGTATTTAACATTTACAACCTTTATAATAATGATTCTTTATATCTTGAGATAAAACATAGTTTGTCTATACATATTGCTTTGTTTTACAAGCTCAAATGAGCTTAATTTAATATAAAAATTAGACAAAAGTAAATTAATTTCTTATCAATTTTCAATTTTGCATGCGAAGTCACCTGGCATAGTCCTTTTTTTAATAATTGTAACTTAAAATATTTTGAAAATCTTAGTATTTAGAGAAATGTGAAAAACTGGGAAAGTAGTCTCCAAGGTGAATAAAATTTCACCAACCAAATTAATTATAAACTACAAATTCTAAAACTTTATAAATTCTTAATCCAAAGAGATAAACCTAAAACAATATTCAATTATATTAATGAATTACTAAAATATAGCTATTATAAATTGAGTTTCTAGCCTTCATATTTTTTAAAGACAAGGTATATGTATCTGTTGTTAGACAAAGACTAGTAGCACTCTAATACTTTTTATTGTACAAGAATTCTTCAGTACTTTCTTAGCAAATAGATGATTAAACTAGAGAATTTCTTTTTTTTTTTTAATTTTATTTTTAATTTTTGAGATAGAGTCTTGCCCTGTCACCCAGGGTGGAGTGCAGTGGAATGATCTAGGCTCACTACAACTTTTGCCTCCCACGTTCAAGCAATTCTCTTGACTCAGCCTCCTGAGTAACTGGGATTACACACATGCGCTGCCAAGCACGGATAATTTTTGTATTTTTAGTAAGATGGGATCTCACCATGTTGGCCAGGCTGGTCTCGAACTCCTGACCTCAAGTGATCCACCTGCCTCAGCCTTCCAAAGTGCTGGGATTACCGGCATAAGCCACCTCGCTTGGTCCCTTCCCTAATTGTATAAGAATAAAGTTATTTTTGTTTATTATTTCAAAAATATTACACCATAAAACTTTTTTATAAAACAAACTATAATATGCCTTTCCCAAATAAACAAGATACAATATTTCACATGAAAAAATATCAATAAAAATTATAAACTTAAAACATGAAATAAGAAGTCAGTATCTGTTTGTAACAGTAGCATAAACACACCAGTAAAGAGGATTGTTGTAATAGATTACAGGTTAATAGGAAGTATACAAATTGAAGCTTGGAAAAGACAACAACAACAAAAAAAGAGTTTAAAAGGCATGTACACCATGAATCTAATAAGTTATGTGTGATTGTACTCCCACAAGAGGAAAAATGTGTAAATCAGATGTGGTCATTGAAAACAAACACTGGCTATAAAGTTTTTCAAAACTGATGTAAAACATCAACATTCAGCCACCAATTTAAGAACTGTATTATTTCTAAGTAGTGTAAATACAAATAAACCACGAATGGACAAATAAAAAGCACTTGCCAAGTTAAAACAAAGCAAACATGTTCAACTCAGAGGACTGAAAAAAGTTCATCTGTGCTATGTTTCATATGTGAGGGTTTCATCCACACTTTGTATAGTTTCTCTCCTTACCTAATATTCTACTGCAACTGATCAACATTTTTACTATGATGTTTGTGTGAAAAATAGTCGTAGATGATGGTTATCTATAAACTGGAATTAACCCATGTCCATTGATAGTAACATTGGAGTATAAAATTATGAGAATTATTGATAAATTATACAGTTATACTAAATTGGAATACAATACATAGTTGAAATGCACAAAGTACAATCGTATGCCATATGGGTCGTTTGCAAAACATTAACATAAAAACTATCTTAGGTGGATTCTATTTATATAAAATGTAAAAGCAGATCTTTTTTTTTTTTTTTTTTTAATAGGTTTTTGGGGAACACGTGGTGTTTGGTTAAATTCTTCAGTGGTGATTTCTTATTTTTTTATTGGTGATTTCTGAGACTTTGGTGCACCCATCACCCCATCAGTGTACCCTGTGCCAAATAAAAGGCTAGAAGTGATTACCACATTTTATAGGAAACAGGGAGGAAGATGTGATTAAAAGGGACAAAAAATAAGCTTTTGGAAATATTAGCAATGTTATATTTCTTGATCAGAATACTGGTAACACTCTCTTCACAATTAATTGTTAAATTGTGTAACATATGTTTTAAACACTATGCATGTGTGGAAGTTGAAAGTGAAAATAATTATAAATCTATACACTGGTATACATTTTATATTGCTATGAAAAAAATTATCACAAATGCTCTTTCTCACATGTGGGAGCTGAACATATATATATATATATATATATATATATATGTATATATCTTTGAAACTCTTTCCAAGATATGGTACTTTCTTCGTGTGTGTGTGTGTGTGTATGTATATGTGTATATATATGTGTGTGTATATATATACACACACATATATATGTCATTAAATATATATATATATATATATGTCATGAAAGTAGATGTAATAAACATTACCAAAGCCAGAAAAGACAGTGGGGGAGAGGTAATGCAGAGGTAATGGGTACAAAATAGTTAGAATAAATAAGATCTAGTGTTTGGTAGCACAATAAGGTGACTATAATCAACCGTAATTTATTGTATATTACCAAATAACTTGAGGAGTGGATTTGGAAAGTTCCCAGAACAAGCAAATAGTAAATGTTTGAGGTTATAGATATCCCAGTGCCTGTTTTGATCATTACACATAGTCTGGTTGTATTAAATATAATATGTTCACTATAAAATGTACTGTTATGTATCCATAAAAATTAAGAATAAAAGAGTATTATCTTGTAGTTCTGTGCATTAAAAGTTTGATGTGGATATTAGGGCTAATGTCCAGCTGTAAGCAAGACTGTATTTCTTCCTGAAGGGTCTCAGGCCCTCTCCCATAAAATAAAGGATTTCCTTGTCTTTTCTTGTTGCTAGAATCCACCCACATTCCTTGGGTCATTGCCTCCTTTCTTCATCTTCAAAGCCAGCAATGTTACATCTCTTTGACTGTTATTCCATATCTACATCTCCCTGTGACTGTTCTTATCGGCTGTCCTCTTGCACTTTTAAGGTTATTTGTAACTACATTGGCCTCACCTGGATAATGCAGGAAAGTTTCCTTAAGTTGTGGTAAGATTGTTAGCAAATTTAATTCCATCTGCAACCTTAATTCCCCCTTGCCATATAACCCAACATTCACAGTGTTTGCAAGTTAGAATGTGGATATTTTTGAGGACCCATTATTGTGCCTATAACAACTCTAAATGCTTTTCCACAATCTATTAACAGTTAATGTTGTCCCTAGCATATGATGATACTGCCAAGGCCTACGGTCAACAAGGAAAACTTCTGAATCTTTTTTTCAGGTCTGACAAAATATGTTGCTTAAGGAATGATTTGATATATAGAACAATGAGGTCAGTTAAGTTTCCCAATTTTCCTTATGATGCCTTTTAACTCTTTGTAAAAACTAACAGAAGCTTTACCAATGTTTTTTTGGAAAAATAAAATGTAAAACTATTATTTTTCACAAAATAGTATTTGCTCCACATATCCTCAAAACTCTTTCTAAGATGTGGTACTTTCTTCATAAATTTAATTTGTTTTCTATATATAAGATTACAAAGTTTCCTATATTTTTATAAACAAATGCTTTTACAATATATATTACCTTTCCTTTGAGGATGAATATATTTAAATTTCCAGTAAATTGATTCTACTACCTTCATGTCTCTAGAAACTACTTTTGTATTTATTTCAAAAAACAGTACTATTAAAAATTTTTATTTCTTCATAAAATTGCTTAAATTTTTGTTTTTTATTTAGAAAAATTTGTTGTTATAAATTGTTCATATTCAAATAATATTTCTAAATGAAAGTGACTATCAGAATATTATTAAAGCAGTTTTTTGGATTCTATCTGAATAATCAATTTGCCTGTTAGTTAATTTGCATATTAAAAATGTGTAAAATATTTACAAATTTTTCTACAATTCATCATCTTCAGCAATTATACAGAATCACTCAAGTTTAGTTAAATGATGGATTGTGTTCTCCTTTCCTGCTGCAGACATATCTTCCGTTCAAAATGTATTTCTTTATAATTATTCCTTTTTGTCTTTTAATGTTTATATCTAACTGCCATGCTATATACTCTAATCCCTCTATTTTTAAAATTATCTTTATGCATATTTCATTTTCTGTTTTTCTCAGCTTTTTGTTCTTTTGTTGAAATTGATACAATACTCAAGCTCATTCCCTGAGATCCTTAATGCTCATCACAGTAAAACTGCTCGAAAACCTTAATTCAAATAAACATCTCAAATTTCTGCTGTTTATGCAAATTTTAGCCTAATTATCCAAAAGTTTTTAGAGCAATGACCTCAGGAGTATGACCCTTGTCCGTAAACATCTTCCAGTACTAATAGGCTCTGGAAGTCCTCTTTCTTCTTTCCCCTATGTAAATGGAAACTTGCTGAACTTATGTGCACTTTAATATTATTAAAAACTAGAACCAGTGGGGAGTCTTTGCAGAGGCTGATGAAATATTTTGAAACTATTGAATAAGGAGAATATCTAGGACATCACCGCTTCCATGTTGCATTTAATAGAAAATTTTCTAAAGAGGGGAAATAAACCCACTCTTACTTTAAGAGGTAGTATGTATCCTTTTTCTGATTCTGAAACATTCACAGAACAAATTTCAGTTCTTGCCGTCATTTCTGAGGAGTTAGTTGTCTGGAATTTGCTTTTGTATTTTAAAAAAGTAGTTATTTTAAAAATATTTAAGAATACAATATGAACATAATTAGAATGTATCTATACTTCAAAAATCAAATTTTCTTTTACAGGCTTTATGTCTTTTTTAAATACATAAATTATAAATATATTTCACTCTTTCAATGAATATTTCACAATTATTTATGCAATAGTGTCCATCTGATATACATACCTCCATAGGAAATTGCAGATTTAAAAAAGAAACACTGAAAAGTTATAAGTGCAAATAAGACTGTATTTCCCAAAAAGGATTTTATATTTTAATATTAAATTAGTAATGTATATATTTTATCATATTGTAAATAAGATTTTATATATTTATTATTTAAACTCAGAAAATTCAACTGGAAATATTGACATGAGTTTTAAAGTTCACTCAGCATTTTATTAAAGAAAGCCCAAAGGCCAAAATTGTAATATATTTTATAATACATATTGTATTATATATGTATATATTATATATATGTATATATTATATATGTATATTATATATGTGTATATATATACACATATATAATATATATGTATACATATAATATGTAACATATATCTAATAATATAAAATAATAAATAACCTATATAAATAAGCTTTGCTGGTTAAAAACAAAACCAAATCTCATGTTGGACTCTGAATATCAATTATCAAATTTAGTCAAATTTATCAAAATTTTTGTTGGATGACACACACCAGTAACATACAGTTAAATGATTGCCAAACAATTCTCTCATTCACTGAATTTGAAAAACATATATTAAATAAATGTGAAAAAGGATCATTTTCATTGTCATTGAAATTATTCCTTTCTATGTCAAAATCTACCAACCAATCATTTTATTTTATTTTCATGATTCTAAGCTTTGTAAATTAGCATAAAACTTCCCATTTCCCATAAAGTTGTTTCTCTAACAGTAGAGATTTAAAAACCCTCTATACAAGTTGGAAATTGCCTGTTCAAAGAAATTTATGATTTTATTACAGCTGCATATTGACTATTCCTCTAGTAACCCGCAGGCAGAAAGTAACAGTTTATTTATTCAAACTGCAAATGAAATTGGGCAAAGAAAGTAATTAGCAAGCAACAACAACAACAAAAAAACATAATGAAAAAGCACCATAAAAACAGTTCAGAATTTATCCGGTTGTCAGATTGTTAGAAAATAACACTTAAATTTTAAAAAGTAGAAAATATGTATGTGTGTGTGTGTTTGTGTGTGTGTATGTGTGTGTGTACACCAGCTGTTTATACATAGCTATAGATTTTGCAAGGGCAATAATTAGAAATACCAGTATTGTTCTTAAATTTTCAAATAATTTTAAATTCTTCTCATATATAATCTTATGTATTCTATTTAAAATAAAAACTTTATACTTGATGTATTTTAATTCAACAGAACTTGTTTGATAATTCTAGTCTTTTGAAATTTTGGTGATAGGTTTTATACACCCTAAAGATCGTAACATCTTGTAACCCATGAAACTAATGTATATATTTAGGAAAATCAAACCAAACCAAACAAAACAATGAAGATATCTTTATCAGCTCCAGCCAAAAAATAATAATGGCACTGCTGTCTGGGTTGTAGCACTTTGCGACATGAAGACAATTTTTGAATCTTTCTGGAAAAGAAAAGTCATATGTTATTGAACAATTTGTTTAAAGTAATACATATGTTAGTCACAGAATTATCAACATAAATACACAATGAAAAGAACAGACATGTAAGTGTCTGCTTAAAGCTTAATGATTTGTCCATTATCTGCCAATGAAGTAACATCTTAAAGAAAATTCAAAGACTCTGTGATCTCAGGTTATAGGCAAAACCAATCTAGATCACAACTAGATCATTTTACTGAAAGTTATCTTAGGCTCATTATGATGGCTCCCTGCAATCCCAGCAATTTGGGAGGCTGAAACAGGAGGATCACCTAAGGCCGGGAGTTAGAGGCTGCAGTAAATCCTGATCTGGCCACTTCACTCCTGTTTTTTTTGGGGGGGAGGGTGGAGACTATGGCTTAATAAACAAACAAAAAGCTAGCTTATCCAGTTTATCCTGTTTTCCTCAAAATCTTTAATAACAGCAGAAATTCCTAAAAGAGTTTTGGAAAATGTCAAAATTTCTTGCCCTAGTAATCAGGTAACTTAAAAATTTCCCAGCTATGATTTTTTATCCCCTAAACATATTATATTCATCTTATTGGAACCTCAAACTTTGCTTAGTTATCTGTGTGAATAATCTTTATGTCTGTCCCCATAAAGCAGTGGTTCCTAGCCTTTTTGGCACCAGGAACCAGTTTCCTAGAAGACAGTTTTTCCACATATGGTATGTTGGGGGTGGTGGTTTTAGAATGAAACTGTTCACCTTAGAGCATCAGATATTACATTCTTACAAGAAGTACACCGCCTAGATTCTTTACATTGGTAGTCCACAATAGGGATTTCACTCCTATGAAAATCTATTGCCACCCCTGTTTTGACAGGAGGCAGAGTTCAGAAAGCAGTACTCCCTGGCCTGCCATTCACTCTCTGCTGTGAGGCCTAGTTTCTAACAGGCCACGGACAGGCACTAGTTCGTGGCCCTGGGGTTGAGGACCCCTGTTATATAGTACCTCACACATTTGCATTTTTACTCTTTTTTTTTTTCCTAGAAGATTCTCTGTCTTTTCATCTTCTATGTGAACATAATATGAGAATGGGCCTAGATTCGTGTGATGGTCAATATTGTCAGTTTGATTGGATTGAAGGATGCAAAGTAGTGTCCTGGGTATGTCTATGAAGGTGTTGCCAAAGGAGATTAACATTTGAGTCAGTAGACTGGGAAAGGCAGACCCACCCTCAGTCTGGGTGGGCATCATCTAATTAGCTTCCAGTGTGGCTAGGATAAAAGAAGAAGAGAAAGTGGAAGACCTAGACTGGCTAAGTCTTCTAGCTTCCATCTTTCTTCCATGATGGTTACTTCCTGACCTCTAACATCAGATTGTGACATCTTCAATTTCTGAGCTCATGGACCTACAACAGTGGTTTCTAGGGGCTCTCTGGCCTTTGGCCTCAGGCTGAAGGCTGCACTGTTAGCTTCCCTATTTTTGAGGTTTTGGGATTCAGACTGTTGTCCTTTCTCCTCAGCTTGCAGACAGCCTATTGTGGGACATCACCTTGTGATCATCTGAGTCAATACTCCTTAGTAAACTCTCTTTCATATATACATCTATCCTGTTAGTCTTGTCCCTCTAGGGAACCCTGACTAATGCAATTCCATGTCTGTGAACTCTTTAGTCTACTAAAGGATTTAAAATATCTTCTTCATTAAATCAATAAGCATATAATTTATACATGTTGTTTTGCATCAGTGAAATAAATAAAATGAGTGCAACTCAGAAGTTCGTAAGAGGAGGGAGTCTGGCAAGTTAAACATATTAAAGATGTACTAATACAGGTAATGTAACAGAAGCAGGAGCTCAATACTTTAGGATCATTTAAGAAAGAATGTCTAATTTCATATGGACAAGTGTCTGGGACTTGACTTCTAAGAGAAGACATTTGAAAATGGTTCAAATCTTCACTCATTTATCAGAAACTCCCAAATTATCTGCTTATCAATAGACTTTCCTTTGTCAGTGGAAATCATCCCTTTGTGCAATACTCTGTGCATTCATAGTGCTTAAAACATATTTGATGAATAAAAAAACAACTCACAATAGTATATTAATTTTAACAGAATTCCCACACGTGTCTCACTAGCAATTCAACTGTCCAAATGTCTCTGAGTTTCTGAGATTTCTCCTGTTTGCTTTCCATCTCATGTGCTTTAGAAATTTGAACACATTTTAGAGGTATGCTCAGCAGGATATGAGACACTGAGTTTATTGCTTCTTTCTTTTCATTGCAATTGTGGCTTGTCAAGTATCTTGCATGGGTTCTCAATTTCTTGGTGGGTAAAGAATCTGATAATGCCCTGAAGGGAAAAGGAACTGTTTGTTAACTTCCCTGAGTTGTTGCCCTGCTTCTTCAAGATTTTGTCCCCTGAAGACCTATCTTTTCATAAATTTTTCAGTGTCTGTTAGGTTGCTCCTTTTTCTCCTTGCTTTGTTTTCTGTTTTTAATTTTTATTTTAAAATTTAATTTTTTTCTAGCTCTCCAGAAAACTAGGGGTGTATAAGTCTGAGATGGAAGAGGAAATCCAAACGTACTTGGCTTTGCATTCAGACAGAAAAAAATTCACATTCCGATATAGGATTTACTGCAAAAGTAACTGACTCTCTTTTTTTTTTTTAGCATGAAAATAAATCTTTATTTTCAGTTATTACCTACCAGTAAGAGAAAGGTAGGTTCACAGTTTTAGCTCTTGACAAAAAGTTAACTAGGAGGCAAATTTATATCCATCAGATACAACTAATGGACAAACTTTTTAACTTCAGGCTATCTTGAAAGCTTGCAACATACCAGATATTGCTGTGTTGTCTCTCACGACAGCAATGGGTGACACTGAGTAGAAGTTGCGAAGTGTTTTTAATAGCAGATGTTTTCTATTGTGTATTGTTGGAAATCAAGAGGTTTATAAACATGATACATGTTCTAAAATGAGATACTTGAAAAGTCTAAACACACTGATTTCAGAGCGTGTATGTTGCAGTCTCAAGGTATCACCAGTCTATATGGACTAAATTAATCTCTGGCTAGCAGGTATGTTTGGAAATATAAAAATATATAGTAGACATTAGCACCAATGCAGAACATGCTCAGCACAATATGATCCAAACACCAGCACAAGTTTACCCATCATTAAAAACAATTACTTCCTTCCGAAAATGTCCGAATAGTACAATCCGCAATGCTACATCTTCAGGACCTAAGTTAGGGATACTAGGTTTTATAGTAGAAACTTAACGAGTAGTTGCTGGATAAATTAATTTTTAAAAGAATAATTATATCAATTATAAATTGAAAATGAATTACTCATGATAAAGCTTCCTGTAATATTTTCAAAGAAGAGATTTTGTCTAATTCTGCAAATTACATAAAAGGTTGCTAATTTGTCTTCACGGGTGAAACAATCATGTAAAGAAAGAGGAATTACAGCTGTCACCAACATCAGCTTCGACACATTCAATGCCTGGTGTACATTTATTTAGTTTTAGAAAACCAGCGGGGCACACTTGAGGATTTCTGTTACCAAGTTATCTTCACTGTGATCATTGTCATACTCCATTTAGTTTAGTTCATTACACACAAAAAACTGAGCCTGTGGAGTTTTTCAATTATCTCAAGATTCCATCTGCAACATGTTGGTCTGAGAACCTATTGAGCAATATCTGTTGCAAAGTTTTCTCCAAATCATTTTAGGCTTTTTAGAATGCCAAGGTCACCGTTTTAAACAGTACAAGGCAGCAAGTGGGAAAACACAAAGAAGGGAAATTTCAGTGTTTCTTTGATTTTTGTGGTTTTGAGGGAAAAAAAAAAGAGGGAATGGGTCAAAGGAAAAAAATGTCATCTTGAGGTGACGTTGGTTTTTAACATGAGATAAAATGAGCCATCCCCCAAATGACATGACCTCTTTATATTAAAATAAAAAATAAGCAGGTGAGGTCAGAGTAGAATTTAAAATGGCAAGATATATAAGATTTGTTGTGTGTTGCAAGTACTACTAGATTGAGGTCATAGCAGCTGAGCTTTCATTAGCAATTTAAACTAAGATTTTAAAATGTTTGCATGCATGTGAGTATGTATGTTTAATATTTCTTGCACAATATTCCAGTCTATACAATGCCACAGAAGAATGTCCTCCTTTCTAACAGAGTTAACCCTATTATTCATACTGATAAATGCTTTTTAACTACATAAAGCAAGCTTTGTTCTTTTTAGCAGAAAAAAAAATTCACTTAAACAAATCTGTCACTTTACTTCACAGTAACAGACTTGCTTTCATTTATATTCTTTAATGTATATTAGGTTTTCTTTCACTCCTCTTCTCTCAGATTTTACAAATATTTTATTTCTAATTATTCCTTCACTGCATTATTTTCCTTTTTCCTGTGATGTTTTTCATTTTCCCTTTTAAGCTTTTCCAGTTATTTCCCAGGTTATATCATATTCATTTTTTAAAAAATTTCTATGGTATTACCTTTGTCTTTCATCCTGTAAGATTCTTAGAGATATCATTAAATAGAAACAGGATTTTTTTTTTTGCATTATTTTAAAAAGAAACAAACTGTCACAGAAAGGAGGGGTTGCATTCGGCAGTGAACCTGTGAGGGATGCAAAATTATATGTAGCTGTGATTTCTAATCCAAGCATCACTTAAGTGGCTAAGGAATCCTAAATAGATGGTAAAATATTATTTCTGTTGTGTGTCTATAAGGGCATTTCTGGAAAACATTAGCATTTTCATCAGTAGACTTAGTAAAAGCAATCTACACTCACCAAATGAGGCCAGGCATCATCACATTGTTGAAGGCATAAATAGAACAAAAAGATTAAAAATGGGATTTTTTTCCCTCTTTTTGAGCAAGGATATCAATATTCACCTACTCGTACACATCTGAGATCCTGGATCTTGAGATTTCAGCCTCAAATCAAATAATACTACCAGTTTTCCTGGTCCTCCAGCAAATGACAGATCTTAGCCCTTCTCAGCCTCCATAATTGGGCAAGTAAATCCTCACAATAAATATCTTGTATCTATCTATGTATCTATCTATCTATCTATCTATCTATCTATCTATCTATCTATCTATCTGTGTTTCTCTGTATCTATCTATCATCTTTCTTATCTATCTATCATCCATCTATCATCTATTTATCTGTCATACTGGTTCTGATTCTCTGGAGAACACTGACTAATTTAGTAATCAGACAATGCGTCTTCTCCCCTTCCAAGCATCCTTGCTTCCCTGTCTTTTAAGCCCAAAGTAATATTGTATTCTTTTAGCTTTCTAAGTGCTACTTGTGAATTGGTTGCCACTTTCAGACTTTAGAGAGATGGATGGATGGATGGACGAATGGATAGATAATAGATAGACAGATGATAGATAGATAGAGAAAGAGAGAGAGAGATAATGTGTGTGTGTTTATTTCTTCCTATAAATACAGTAAGCTTCATTATGAAAGGGGTATTTATTGCTTTTGTTTTTGTAACAATAAGTTATATAGTTCAAATCGCCAAAACAGGACATCAACTAGATGGTCACTGTATTATTAGACACATTTTTTTTTCTTAAAATATGGATTCATTTACCCAAACCTGTTTTGCAGAATAGTTCATTGACATCAAGAAAACTGCTTATTCTTTGACCTCTACTCTTCTTCGTAATCTCTCACTTTCATCATAAATCACTTATAATTATTTTTTGCAAATGCTCTTCAGTGGTCTTTACTTTTTTTCTTTCTGCTTTATATTCACCTAAGAAAGAAAAAACAATGATTAAACTTAACTACCCATTTACTCTACATGACCTACATGCACGACACTGAATCTATTTGGATAAAGCTTATAGTTTTGCTGATTGGATGTACTTCAATGTTATGAACACAACTTCTAAAGTAAACATGAAAGGACTTGAAATACTGTTACACATTCTAAGTTTGTTGGCCCTTTCACTCACCAGGATGTTTTTAATTATGTCTCCTCTTCTCAAACATCCAATAACCCTCTACTTTCCCCTACTCCTCAGTAAAAATATCACCTCTATTGAGAACCCTTCTTTATCCACCAATTAAAGTAGTTTCCAACTGCTACTTGCTGCCCAGTTATACTCAATTAATTTCTATTTTAGAGCCAGAAATGGATAAGCTGAAATTATTTATAGGAGATAGGATTTAAACCCAGCACTGTGCTTATGATATTTTAGTACACTACATTAATTCTTCCCTGACAACACAACTAATGAAGTTCAGTTTCCTAATCTTTCTATATCTACTACTAATAAAATATACAAACTATTACAAGATTTTATCATCCACTGAAACTATCAAAAGACAGTTGTTATATTACAGAGACATGATTTCGATCTAAATTATGTAACATATGCTAACTACAAAATTCCCTTAAAAAGCCCTGAGATTCCTATAGATCTGAATTAAAATATAATAGGTCCTTTGAGAAAAATTGGGAAAACTTTTCAGAAATAAAAGTTATTCACACTTTTTTATAAATACAAATAAAGCAGCTTGATCCAGACCATTGGTGAGAAATGGAATATAACTGAGGAACACTATTTTCTCATTTTTAATAGAATATTTGTAGACTTAATTGTTAGAACACCTTAAGGGCATAAATAATATAGCAATAAAAATTTCACTTTACATTAAAAATGACATTTTTGGAGAAGATGACTTATCATTAGATTTCTCCTTGAGCCTCCAAAAGTAAAAAATCAAAGGAGAAATGTATGAGATAGTCAAGCTATTACCATCCCAATGCACTGGGAGGCCAAGGCTAGAGGATTGCATGAGGCCATGAGTTTAAGATCAGCCTGGACAACATAGCTTGACCTCCATCTCTACATTTCTTTTTAATTAGCTAGGCACGGTTGGATGCACCTATAGTAACTTCACTAGAGGCTTGGGAGGGAGGATCACTTGAGCCCAGAATGTGGAGGCTGAAGTGAGCTATGATTGAATCACTGCACTCCCACCTGGGTGACAATGTGGCC
>NW_016107798.1:1079572-1090871 GCF_001604975.1 Cebus imitator
TTTTTGCTATTATCCAATGCTACCCACAAGCAAAAGAAACTAAAAAGTTGGCATAGGCAATAAGTAGGACAATACATTATTCCTCTTTGTAGCTTCATTTTTAGTTTTAAAAAAAATCATTTGTTATAGAATTATTCAGTCCCCAAATTCTGGTTATTTGGCAGATATTTGGATAATATGGTTACAACTTTTGTTGTATTTCCAGAATATGACCAATGCAGAAGGAAGTTTGAATTTCATATCTATCATTTATTCTCTTTGACAAGTAAGTAATCTTACTTATGTTTAAAAGGGTCTGTGACAGAACAAATTATATAAATTATGTAGTATAAATAGTCTGGTATAACCACCTGTTGATAAATCAAGATAATGCTGTGGAACCCAAGAGAATTTTAAAACTCTCTTTCTTTTTTCTTCCATGATACTTCATCATGATGTTTTTTTCTCCTATCTTTCTGCCTTCTCCTTTTTAATTTCCTATTGCAGCCACTCCCCTTTCTCTTGTTTTCTAAACGTTGAAGCTATTCAAAGTTGAATAGGACTCCCATTCTTTTTAGTTGTTCCCTCTCCTTACCTGCTCTCATAACTGCTTGGATTTTATTGCATCTTTATCATGCTTTACAAATCTAGATGTCTAGCCCGTAACTCTTTTAGGAGTTATACCAGTAGATTTCATTGTTTATATAACAAATTTACTGAGGTGTTTGCCAGTGTTTCCAGGATTGATACAGGGCACCTCCAGGTACCCTACAGATCATGCTAGAGATCTGGGTATCACCTTTGCCATATCCATCTTTCTCTCTCTCCATATTCAATATGTCCTAATAGGTTTTGCTGTTAAATGAACTCAAATTAACTCACTGAATAATCTGAATATATGAATAACCGAATATAAGGATAACTCACTTAATCCATGCTTAAGTCTTTCCTTACCTTGACTACTTGTGTATCTGCCTAACTAGGCTCTCAGATTCCTCTGTTAGCACTTTAATATGTGATTTCACCATTCCAGGAAAAAAATCTGTTTAAAATATGAATTAGAGATGTACGTTTACTATGTACATCCTGTAAATACTCCCCATTAAACATAGGACAAAATGTATAATCTTCACAACCTGGAGGACACTGTATCATCCGGCTCTTGCCTATCTTTTCAGCTTCAAATTATGCTTCTCTAATCCATTCACTTTGTCTTTTACTCAAAGGTTTTCAGATTTACAATTTTTGAAACTCTTTTTTTTTTCCAAGTCTTATCCTTGGAGAAAATTTTCTTGAACTTAAACTCAATCAGAATTTTCTATAGTCCTATAGATTACCTGTCATTTGTGAATCTGTCTTTACAAAACTATAAGCTTCATATAAACATAAATTTTCCATCTATATTTTTAACATCTATCATATAGCTTAGCATATATTAGGTGCTCATAAATATTAAATTGACGGTATAGACTGAATTGTTTTGCCCCACCATCTGTATGTTGAATCCCTAACCCCCAATGTAACTGTATTAAAGATGAGTCATTCAAGGAAGTAATTCAAGTTAAATAGAGTCATAAAGGTGGGACTGATTCCATAGGACAGGTGTACTTGTAAGACTAGGAGACACTAGAGTTTACTCTCTCTTCTCAACAGCACAGACGAAAGGAAATAATGAGCTATATGGATCGGATTTGTGTCCTTGCCTAATCTCATTTCAAATAGTGATCCCCGATGTTGGAGGAGGGGTCTAGAGGGAGGCAACTGGATTATGGGGACAGACTTCCCCCTCGGTCTCATGATAGACAGTGAGATTTCATGATATGCGGTTGTTTAGAAGTATCACCTCAGTTTGCTGCCTCTTTCTTCAGCTCCAGATAAGTAGGATGTGCCTTTTGACTTTGCCTTCTGCTGTGATTTTAAGTCTCCTTCAGTAAATTCTTTTAGTAAATTCACCATGATTCTACAATGTACTGTCTAATATATGATGTCAAAATATACAGAGTTGAATGAAGCGTTTCAGTGTTACTCAAGAATGATTAAAATCCATTTATAAAATCTTTTTATTCTAATACATTAAAAGAGAAAAAAATATCCTTATTAATATACTTTAATGTCCTGCTAGCAAATTTATTACCACTTAATCCAGTAATTCAGTAATTTTTGCACCAAAAAAGCAGTGATATAAAGGTTATTTTGGGGAAAAACAATGATTTTTATGTAATAGTATACCTCTCCATCTTAATAATTTCTCATGAACCTAATAGTTGTAGTTTCATTTAAGTTTATTTATAATCACAATATCTAAAACATTTCATTATATTCAAATGACAGGATTTTGAGTCTAAACATTTTCACTAAATGTGGAAAATATAGCCAAGTTATACAATCTCTTTGAGCTTTAGTTTCCTCATTGGTAAAGTTAAATTAATAATATCTACTTTACAGAATTGGGATAATTAAATGAGATAGCACTTGTGAGACTATTTAGCATAGAATTAGACTTTTATAAGAAGATCAGTTTTCAGTCTAACCATTTCTGTAATTATTATAATAATTACAGAATTAAATATTGTTGACATCCATCAACATTTTTGGAGGCATTCCTTTACATTTGTGAATAGTTATTGAGAAAGCATAAAACATTTCTAAACATTTTATAAGATTTCAGAGCCAATTCTATTACTAATCATTTTAATAAAACTTTGTACCTCATTAACAAATGCTGCAGTGTCTGACTTCTATTCAGGATTAAATCTTGTAGCTAGAAAATCTGAAAACAGCAAGTCAGTTCAATATTGTGGTGAGAAAAATCAAGACCATGGGTAGAGTGTTGTGCTCATACTAAATTTAGTCTACAAGGCTGCTGAAGTTAATTAAATTTAAAAGTCCCACTTTGATCTAAAGTGCCTCATACAGACTGAGCAGGCTGATTGGATCAATCATGGCTTTTACTTTTGATTAAAATTAACTTCTCCTACATAGATGCAATTGAAAACAATCAATGAAGGTAAGATATGCAACAATTCACATATAGGTGACTGAAGTCTCATACATATATATGTACATATATATATATGTGTGTATTAAATATATATATTTCACCTTGACAATAAATTTAAGCCTATAACTTGAATTTTATCTTGCATATTTTGTATACTAGTAAAAGGAACATTCACAGCAGAAAGAAGTTTTACTAGCAGCAATTCTTAGAAACAAGGTTGAAGTCTCAAATTTCACTTTAATGGACATAAATAGAAATAATTGTCCAGCATCCATTTTTAAGGCATTCCTCTCCTCTGACATATATAATTACTATGGGATCCTCTATGTTAGTATGACTTCAGCTGGCATTTTCTGCCAGCAGGTGGGAAATGAGAGGAGCATTCTCTCACTCAAGCTAATCCACTAAGTGTAACTTTCCCTGAACTTTTAAATAATAAGAAAAGTTATGGACATTTTCTCCATATTGACTGAGAATAAGGGCTGATGAATTAGGTTAGGCTACATTATGTTTGGTAGCAAATAGACCCCGATTTCTTATTTAACAAAATACAGGTATATTTTTTACTTATGTCAAAGTCATTGCTTGTTAGGTTGTGGTGGCCCAGAGAGCATGTGGCTTTCATGCTGCCACATATAGCAGACAAAATCTTTCATATATATTGTTAAGGCTGCCTTGGTGGCATCTAGCTGACAGCTGGGTATAAAATGAGAAAGACATTAAACGAGCTTTTCTTCTTTATTTTTCAGGCAGGCTGAGAAATATGTAATATTGATGCATTCAGGAAAGTGGGATTGTTGAATATCTTGCTCATTTATATCACAAAATAGAAAATTTGAATTATCTTGGTAGCTGTTTCCTCCCAAGTGTTAAAAAAATAAATTGACATGTTTCAAAGTTAGGAAACAGTCCAAAGACTACCCCTACTTCTGACACCAATCGCCAAGTTTGGTCATATCCCAGACAAACCTTAGGTTTAATAATTGTCTAAAAAATCTTTCAGAACACACTGAAAACTGCTATACTCATGGTTAAGTTTTATTACAGCTAAAACTTCAAAGTTAAAGTCAGTAAAAAAAAAAAAAGAGGCTTATAGGGAAGAGCCTGAGAAACTTCCAAATGTGGATCTTTTAGCTGTTTTCTCACTGTGAGTAATGAATAGTGTTATGTGCCTGGAATTGATGGTTGGTAATATGCACTTTCATGAAGCATTATCAACCCATGTAGCTTATCTGATTCTTGGGGTTTGGATATTTTATTGGGGTTTCGTCACGTATACATGGTAGATTCCCAAGGTAATTTCAACCTTTAGTTCCTCTGGAGGTCAAGCTGATAACAAAACAGGCATACCTTAAGACATATTGTTAGATTATCTAGTGTAGCCAACCCCACTCAAAATCAATGGTTAGAATATCGAAATGATACAGGCCCTTAGGCAAGCAAACATACCCCAACTAGCATGATTCTTCAAAAGCTTAGAGATTATCTCCTAGAACCCAAGCGTAAAGGCCTGACCACTTTTTGTACAAGGTTAAAATTTTTCTACACCCATATAAACATAGCTGTGATATTAGAAAGAAACAAATTCTCTACAGCATTTCAGCTGTATTTCAAAATATTTCTGAAATCCAGTTTTTTTCTAGTTTATTTCAAGCTTTCCTTTAACTAGACAACGTAATAAATTCTGTGTTCAGTCATATTTGCACACCTCAATCTAGATATTACATGTGTTTTACCTTAGCACTTGTACTCACAATATATTTTACATTAATTGTGGTTAAAAAAGTAAATCATTTATTTAACATCAACTCTGACCACTCAAATATATAATATGCCACTCAATAATAGCAAGGGAAAAGACCAGGAAAGAGGGCAAATGGCTGACTAGACGTGGCCAGGAAGTTCTGGCCAGGGCAATCAGGCAAGAGAAACAAAAAAGTGTATTCAAATAAGAAGACTAGAAATCAAATTGTCTCTGTTTGCAGATGACATCATTCTGCATTAAAAAAAAAAAAAATCACCTCAGCCCCAAAAGTTAAGCTGATAAGCAACTTCAGCAAAGTCTGAGGTTTGCCATACAAAATCAATGTGCATAATTCACAAGCATTCCTTTAAACCAACAATAGCAGAAAGCCAAATCATGAATGAACCTTCATTCACAATTGAAGAGAATAAAATACCTAGAAATAGGCTAACAAAGGATGTAAAGGACCTCTTCAAAGAGAATTACAAACCACTGCTCAAATAAGAGAAGGCACAAACAAATGGAAAAACATTCCATCCTCATGGTTAGAAAGAATCAATATCATGAAAATGGCCATATTGCCCAAAGTAACTTATAGATTTAATGCTATACCTATCAAACTACCATTGACATTTTTCTCGGAATTAAAAAAAGACTACTTTAAATTTCATATGGAATCAAAGAAGACCCTTTAAAGCCAAGACAATTATCAGCAAAAAGAACAAAGCAGAGGCATCACACTACCTGACTTCAAACTGTATTACAAGGCTACAGTAACCAAATAGGCATGGTACTGCTACCAAAACAGACATTTATACCAATGAAACAGAAGAGAGACCTCATAAATAACACCATACATCTATAACCATCTGACCTTTGACAATACTGACAAAAGCAAGCAATGGGGAAAGAATTTCCTATTAAATAAATGGTGCTAGGAAAACTGGATAACCATAGGAAGAAAACTGAAACTGAACCTAGGATCAGTACTTTGTCTCTTTTAATCCAATCAAGCTGACACTCAGTTATTAACCATCACACTGCAAATTTTTATCTAATTCTGTAAGTTGTCTGTTTACTCTGTTGGTAGTTTCTTTTGTGTGCAGAAACTCTTTAGTTTAATTAGATGCCATTTGTCAATCTTCGTTTCTTTTGCAATTGCTTTTGGTATCTTGATAATGAAATCTCTGCCCATTCCTGTGTCCAGAATGGTATTTACTAGGTTTTTCCCCAGGGTTATTACAGTTTCACGTTTTATATTTAAATCTAAACCATCTTGGGTTGATTTTCTGTGTAGTGTAAGGAAGGGATCCAGTTTCATTCATCTGCATATGGCCAGCCAGCTAGCCCAGCACTATTTATTAAAGAGAGAGTTTTTGAGGTTTTTTTTTTTTTTTTCCATTGCTTGTTTTTGTCTTCTTTGTTGAAGATCAGATAGTTGTAGATGTCTGGCCTTATTTCTGGGATCTCTATTCTGTCTATTGGTTTATACAACTGCTTTTGTGCCAGTACCATGCTGCTTTAGTTACCACACACCTGTAGTATAATTTGAAGTTAAGTAACATGATATCTTCAGCTTTGTTGTTTTTGCTTAAGATTACCTTGGCTATTCAGGTGTTTTTTGTTTGTTTCATATGAATTTTAAACTATTTTCTATTTTTTTCCATATTTATGAAGTATGTCATTGGTATTAAGTGTGCAATACCATTATGTCTAAAAAATATACATGCCTTAATTAAAAAAAATACTTTAATACTTTTAATAATTTGCTAACAATCACTTGAGCCTCTAGTGGGTCATAATTTCTTTACTGATGGAGGACCTTACCTCAATGTTGATGAATGCTGACTGATCATGGTAGTAGTTGCTGAACATTTTAGTGGTCATGACAATTTCTTAAAGGAAGACAAAATTTGCTTCATCAATAGACTCTATCATAAAAGTTGTCTCTGTAGCATGTGATGCTGTTTGATAGCATTTTACAAACAGTTGGAGTCAATCCTTCCTAACTGTGTGCTTTCTTTTTCAATCTAATTTGTGAAATATTTTAAATTTTTTGTTGTCATTTCAACACTTTTCACTAGGAATAGATGCTAACTGAAGTAACCACGTTATTTGCTCATTCATAAGAGGCAACTCTTCATGCATTAAAGTTTTATCATGAGATTACAGCAATTTAGTCACATCTTCAGGCTCCACTTCTAATTCTAGCTATCTTGCTATTTCAACCACATCTGCAGTTACTTCCTTTTTGAAGTCTTGAACCTCTCAATGTTATCCATAAGGCTTAGAATCAACATCTTCCAAATTAATGTTAATGTTGATATCTTGAACTTCCCCAATAAATCATGAATGTTTTGAATGGCATCTATAATTTATGAATCATTTCCAGAAAAGTTTTAATTTACTTTGCCCAGATCCATCAGAAATCATATGGTAGCTATAGTCTTTCAAAATATTTTCTTAAATAATATGACTTGAAAATCCAAATTGCTCCTTGATCCATGGGCTGCAGTATGGATAATATGTTAGCATGAATGAAAACAACATTAATCTCTACAAACATCCTCATCAGATTTCTTGAGTGACTAGGTACATTGTCAATGAGAAGTAATAATTTGAAAAAAAAAATTGTTTTTTTCTAAACAGTAGGTTTCAACAGTAGGCTTAAAATATTCAGTGAACCATGCTATAAATAGATGTATTGCCAAACAAGATTTGTTGTTTCTAAAGTGCAGGCAGAGTAAATTTAGCATAGCTTTTAAGGGCCCTGAGATTTTCAGGATGGCAAGTAAGCATTGGCTTTAATTTAATGTTATCAGCTACATTCATCTCCAACAAAAGAGTCCCTTTGAAGCTTTCTAGCCAGGCATTGATTTCTCCTCTCTAGCTATGCAAGTCCTAGATGGCATCTTCCTCCAAAAAAAGCTTCAGCTACATTGAAAATCTATTGTTTAGTGTATCTACCTTCCCTAATTATCTTAGCTACATTTTCTGGATAACTTGCTTTAGTTTCTATATCAGTACTTATTTTTTGACCTAGCACTTCTGTGTCATGAAGATGACATATTTTCCTAAGCCTCTGCCTGAATCCAACTTTTCTTGTTCAGCTTCCTTACTTCTCTCAGCTTTCATAGAATTGAAGAGATTTACAGCCTTGCTACAATTAGACTTTGGTTTAGGGAGTATTTTGGCTAGTTTGTTCTTCTATCCAGACCACTCAAACTTTTACCACATCAGTATTAAGGCTTTTTTGTTTTCTTATTATTTGTTTACTAGATGAGAACTTTTAATTTTCTTTAAAAATTTTTTCCTTTGCATTCACAACTTGGCTAACTGGCATAAGAGTCCTAGCTTTCAGCCTGTCCAGCTTTCCACAAGTCTTTCTTGCTAAGCTTAATAATTTTTAGCTTTTGATTGCAAGTGAGAAATGTACAACTTTCCCTTTCACTTGTACACTTAGCAGCCATTGTAGGGTTATTAATTGGCTTCATTTTAATACTGTTGTGTCTTACAGAATAGGGAGGCTGTGAGAGAGAGAGACAGGTGAATGATCGGCCAGTAAAGCAGTCAGAAGGAACAACATATTTATCGATTAAGTCTGAAGTCTTATATGGGCATAGTTTATGATACCCTCAAACAATTACAATAATAACTAATTGTGACACAGAAATATGAAATGGCACATGCTGTTGGAAAACAGTGCTAATGTATTTGTTCGAGGCAGAGGTGTCATGAATTTTCAATTTGTAAAGTTATAAAATCTGCAAAGCAAAATAAAAATAATAAGCGAAGGAGATAGTCTGGTGGTTGAACAGTGCTATCAGATACTAAGTTCTGGTATATTGTTTTGACACCTTGTGTTATAACAGACAACTAAAGCCTCACTAATGCCTTTGCTTGAAACTTTAAAAAAATATGGTAAAAATTAAAAATATATGAAAATTATGTCTTTAACCCCAGGCACAATCAATAGAATCATTCAACTTAATAAAAGTCAATTAAGTATATTGCAAATGATATATTAAAACATATACACACACACACACATATCAAGGATAGCATGTATTTCTTAGAAAGATCACCTATAAATTTTTCATAATAGTTATTTGCACATTTATACTGCGTAAACACTAAGTTATCTCTCATGACATGTCTTAGTTTATTTTCTGTTGCTTATAACAGAATACCTGAAGCTGGCTAATTACAATGAAAAGGAATGCATTTCTTAGAGTTATGGAAGCTAAGAATTCCATTGACAAATGGTCACATCTGGTGAGAGTCTTCTTACAGATGGGGATTCTTGGCACAGGCACCACATGGCAAGAGCACTGAATGTGCTAGTTCATCTTTCTCCTTCTCTTCTTATGAAGCAACTAGTTCCACTCACATAATAACTCATTAATTCATTTACCTTTTAAAGAGGTTAATTCATTCATGAAGGCAGAGTTCTCATGACTCAATCACCTTTTAAAGGCCCCAATTCACAATACTGCCTCACTGAGGATTAAGTTTTCTGATGACTTTTGGAGTTTTGGAGGGGACAAGCATTCAAATCATAGAATTATCTTAGGACTCATATTCGTATAATGAGGATAATAATCTATAGTGTTATTTAGAGGATTGAATGAGTTGAATTATCAGAACTTTCAGCACATACTGAGCATTTGATTGTGATTCATCATTACAACTGTTATCATTATATTAACTTTTTATCATTTTGCATAAATATTTTAGTAAAGTTTCCAGAGTGTCTAAAGTTATTTTCTATTGTTGTTATAGACATCTTAGTTTTTACATTTTAAATTTATGAGTGATGATTATTTTTCTAAAGCTATTGCCCACAAAGCATACAAATTCACAAATAATGTTTTGACAATGAAGCTGGAATAATATCATAAAATTAATGACAACTATGTTTTAAATAACTACATAAATTCTATATGACAACTTTGGCTACATGTTAAGAAATAATTGCATAGAATCGAGGTAAAATTTTAAAGTGTAATATAATAAAACTTATTAAATAAAATTTATTAATAATAAAAGCAATACCTAAACTAAGTAGATCAACCATGTAAAAAGTTCAAACATATTTGTCTATGTTATGCTATAGCCTTTCATAGCATACAATGAAAAATTAAATAGGAAAAATGTTAATTGAATAAATTTTAAAAAATGAAAACAGCCATTAGGATAGTTTAAAGCATATAAAAGGGAAGACTGAATAAAATTCATTTAATTATGTGGTTGATTAAGATGTCAGTGGAAATTGATAAGCATCTTAAACTAAATGTGGGTATTGAAATCCTCCATATGAGTTCTATGTAATGAACTACAACCTTACTCAGTAGGTAAACAAACTGAAAACCTAACTCGGGAATTTGCTTTTGCAAAAAAATAGCTGGCTCTCAGCTAGCCACAGCAGTCTAGTGACCAACTACTTGTTTGTATACCTCACTTTATTTTTGTATATTATTTTGCTTTTTCTGTTCAAACAAATTATTTAACTATATGGCAGCCCTGGGGTAGCTGTGATCCTATTGTAGTTCTGGGGCTCACTGAAATCAGAAGATGTTCTTTGCTCAATTAAACTCCATTAAATTTAATTTGTATAAAGCTTCCTTTAAAAAGGAAAATATAACTGAAAAATAAATTGAGCATAATGAAGAAGTGTTAATTTTTTTAAATCTGATCTTTTTGAGGGGACAAAAAGTTAAGCTAGACTGGAATATTTACTTTTTTCAAGAAAAAAATGAAACTTTAACACATTTTAATGTTTTCTAACATATATTTTCTTCAAAAACCTAAGAAAACTTTAGCACACTTATATTAACCATTCATGGGTTTTAAAAGAAAGGAAACAACTGTTCATAGTAATTAATTAGAATATGTTAATGGGTATTATTTTTACTTTCTAAAATTATTTTTCACGGAATCACACATATTTAATTGATATCTAATATAGAAAGTCTATTACTGCTTTTTAACTGAACTAACAAATAGTTTCTGAGCTGAACTCACCACAGAGTACTGAGGTAGGTCCACTATTCAACAAAGATCACAGTTTGAGTCTTGGTATAGCAAATCAGAATGAAAATTAAACTTCAGCGAATACTGATTTTCCCTGGGATTATAGGATTTGATCTTAAGAAACATTGACTCAGACAAATGCTGAGAAATATAGAAAATCGGGTTTGACAGAAATATATTAGGAAGATAGAATTATAGACAAAGGGTTAGAAAAAATGGTTTGTTTCAAAATAATCTAAAGACACTGCAATTAGTCCCAGTGAGATTATTTAGAATAAAGAACTATTGAGGAGTAAATTTCTTTAAATATCATTTCCAAGTACATAAAGTATTACTTACATATATAAAATGGAGGCTAATATTGAAACTTTATTCAAAATATCTGTTACTTCTATGATATCATATAGTAGACTGTTTGCCAGGAAAAGACTTTGTCAGTTGAGCTAGAACTTGAGATTTAAAAAGGATAATTCTGAAAAACCAACTCTCATTTTCAGCAGTTATTTGGCATAGCTGAGCCAATAGTGACTTTTCTTTTGTTT
>NW_016107798.1:1090979-1149073 GCF_001604975.1 Cebus imitator
CCTCCCGGGTTGAAGCGATTCTCCTGCCTCAGCCTCCCAAGTAGCTGGTATTACAGATGCCCACAACCACACGCAGTTAATTTTTATATTTAGTAGATATAGGGTTTTATCATGTTGTCCAGGATGGTCTCAATCTCTTGACCTCATGATCCGCCCATCTCAGTCTCCCAAAGTGTTAATATTACAGGCATGAGCCACCACACCTGGACCTAGATAGTGACTTTTCAAAAACATATATACTAAATTTAAATAAAAAAGAGTGGAGAGTGTGGAGGTGTAGCAATATGGCTGAATATAAGCTTCCACCATTTGTCCTCCCAACAGTAACACCAAATTGAACATCTATCCACACAAAAAATTACCTTCAGAAGACTCCATAATCAGCTTAGGTATCAGCTCTGCCACAGTGGGGTATGGCACAAAGTGAGCTCTTGAAGTTCCTAATTCCAGGCCTTGGCTCTTAGATAGTATTTCTGAACCGGCCCTAGGCCACAGGGCCCATAACCCTGAAGGGTGTCTTCCCATGCCTATTCACCATTAGCTGGCAGAGAGCCCTTAGGCTTTGAATGAACATCAGCGATAGCCAGACAATACATGTGATGGGCCTGGAGTAGTGGTGACCACAGGGAGAGATTCCTTTCTTTCTGGAAATGGAAGGGAAGAGAGAAAAGGACTTTGGTGGCTTGGGTGCCTAATCCACTGTAATAGAATAGAGTACCAGGTGGATTAATAAGTTTTGTGATACTAGGTTCTGACTTTAGACAGCATATCTAGAACTGCCCCAAACCATGGGAAACTCACTGCTTTGAAGGAAAGGACACAAACCTGGCTGGCTTCAACACTTGCTGATTGTAGAGCCAGCCCTAGACCCTTGAGTAAACATAGGCAAGTAGACTGGTTACCACAAGCCTTGGATACCTGAAAGCCAGTGCTGTGCTGGTTTCAGGTCTGTTTCAGCAAAGTCCAGGGGTGGTAGTGACATAGGTGTTTGTGTCATCCCTCCCCAACTCTAGGCAGTTCAGCACAGAGAGAAAGAGGTTCTGTTTGTTTGGGAGAAAGTAAAGGAAGAGAGTAAGAATTGCTGCCTGGTAATCCAGATAATTTTTCTGGGTCTTCTATAGATTTACCCATATGGTATCACTATGAGCCTGCAAGAACCATAGTGTTACTGCGCTTGGAGTGCTCCCTAATGCATATATGGCTACAATGACAAACAACTTAGATCATAAGACCCAATAATCTGTCACCTACAAGAAACACACTTCACCTCTGTATAAACAGACTGAAAATAAAAGGATGAAAATACATATTTCATGCAAGTGAAAAACAAAAATAAAACAAAAATGATGCCTATGCTAATATCAGACAATATAGGTTGCAAGACAAAACTTATGAAAAGAGACAAATAATGTCAGTATATAATGATAAACAGGTTAATTCAGCAAGAAGATATAAAAATATATGTACCTAACACTGAAGTTCCCAGATAAACAAAGAAAATATTATTAGAACTAAAAAGAGAGACTGCAAAAGAATAGTTTAAGAGTTTAATATTTTATTTTCTGCATTGGGCAAGTCATCCTAATAGAAAAGAAATCATCCAGATAGAAAATCAACAAAGAAACATTAGGCTTAACCTGTAATATAGACCAAATAGGCCTAATAGATATTTATAGAACATTTCATACAATGACTGTAGAATACACATTCTTCTCTTTAGCACATAGATCATTCTCAAGGATAGATTATGTGTTAGGTTATAATATAAGTCTTAAAACATTCTTAAAAATTGAACTAATATAAATAATCTTTTCTGAACACAATAAAATAAAAATATGATTAAAAAATAGGTAAAAAATCTCAATAGACGACTCTCCAAAGAAGACATACAATTTGCAACCAGGTATATGAAAAGGTTGACTATTAGAAATGTGTATTAAATATTAAAATACACATTGACTATTAGAAATGTGTATCAAAACTACAATGAGATATCATCTTTCCCCAGTTAAGGTGACTTTTATCTGGAAGACAGGCAGTATCAAACTCTGAAGAGGATGTGGAGAAAAAGCAAACCCTCATACATGTTAGTGGAAAATAAATTAGTAGAGTCAACATGGAGAACAGTGTGGAGGTTACTTTAAAAACTAAACGTGGTACTGCTTTAGGATTCAGCAATCTCACTGCTAGATTTATACCTAAAAGGAAAGGAATTAGAATATTGAGGCGATATCTGCACTTCCATATTTATTTATATTTATTGTGAGCAGCACTGCTCACAATAGCCAAGATTTGGAAACAGCCTGTGTTCATCAACAGATGAATAGGTAAAGAAAATTTGGCATATATAAACAATAGAGCACTATTCAGCCATTAAAAAGATGAGATTCTGTCATTTGCAACAAAACCAATGTAACTAGAGAACATTACGTTAACTGAAATAAGCCAAACCCAGAAAGAGAAATTTTGCACGTTCTTACTTATTTTGGGCAGCTCAACATTAAAACAATTGAACTTAAGAAGATAAAGAATAGAATGATGGCAATCAGAAGCTAGAAAAGGTAGTGTGAAAGTGAGAGTGGGGATGTCAATGGGTACAAAAATACAGTTAGGTAGAATGAATAAGATCTAGCATTTGAAAGCACAACAGGGTAAATACAGTCATAATAATTTATTTTACATCTTGAAATCTATAATTGGATTGCGTGTAACACAAAGAAAGGATATATGTTTGAGGTGATTGATACTCTGTTCTGATTATTATGCATTGTATGACTGTATCAAAATATTTCATGTACCCTTTAAATGTATGCACCTACTATGTACTCACAAATATTAAAAATTAAAAAAAAGAAGAAATGAGGAAGGTTATACAGGAGAAAGAGAAAAAAGGAGAAAGAAAATAACAAAACTCCTCCTATATTTCATTTTAATATTTAAATCAGAGCATGATATATTGTATTGGTAATACTTGTCAAAGAAAACTTGCCCTAGAGAAGTTAAACAGGCAAGAAAGATCTTCAAGACTATTAACATAGAGATCAGGAGTACTCTAATAAGGAAGAGATATTGAAATCCTTTGAAATGAAAGATGGAAGATGGTGGTAAAGTATTAGAGGACATTAGGGGAGGTGTTGCTCAATGGTATTATGCCATCTGTATTTGCTAATTGATGTTTATGAAAGTTCAATTCCTACCCTCCTATAGAGATTGAGAGAAGGGGCAATCTCTTTCTCTTGATGAATTGCATGTCAAAGGCATGGTTCTTCTAGGTCCTTGATAAATAGGTTGCTGGGTCTTGGCTGGGAAGAGATTTACGTCTCAAAAGGCAGAAAAAAATTCGCAGTTTCAAATTTAAATGCTCTGAGGTGCAAGTCAGAGGCCTGTAGTCAGAAACCTACCAGCCTAAAGCTTATTCAGACTGAAAGTAATGTTAAAACTGTTTTGGTCAGATGTATACATTATTAGCTCTGTCAATATACCTCAGTGTTTTTATATATTACTCTTCCCCTCACTGCCTCTTGCTGTCATTTGGTTTTCTCTTGCTTTTAAAATATTGATTCCTACCATTTTTCTTCTTTCTTAGTGTTCTTTTGTTTCTCTTGACACCTCTTCCCTTTCTATTCATGTTGCACTGTAGGTTAGTCACTTCCCAATACCAGTTTGTGTTAATCAGATAATGAGTGGCTTTTCCTCTTTAATAATTGCTAACTTATTTCACTAAAAATGTATATTATTAAAACCTTTATACCGATAAACAAGACAAAAACATTGAAATAACCTTAAGAGATAACCGAAGATATTAAAAACAACAATAGAAACAACAGAATCCCAAACTCAAAGTCATTAATAGATATCATCAACTCTTTAACATATATCAGATATTTCATATTCTGGGATGTAGTTTTAAGTAAATGATTCTCTTTTTTTTTTTTTTTTTGAGACAGAGTTTTTACTCTTGTTTCCCAGTCTGGAGTGCAATGATGTGATCTCAGCTCACCACAACCTCCGCCTCCTGGGTTCAAGCAATTCTCCTGCTTCAGCCTCCGAAGTAGCTGGGATTACAGGCATGTGTCACCACACACAGCTAATTTTGTATTTTTAGTAGAGACGGGATTTCTCCATGTTGGTCAGGCTGGTCTCTAACCCCCGACCTCAGGTGATCTGCCCACCTCAGCCTCCCAAAGTGCTGGGATTAGAGGCATGAGCCACTGCGCCCAGCTAAGTAAGTAATTTTCACTACTTAAACTTGTCGTAAGGATTCCATGCACAAAATATTTCAAACATTAACATACTTTTAAAATACGTTACCTTTTAGGCAAACTTTTGTTTTATGAACATGTATCAAATACTAAATGTAAAAGTGTTTATACACCTATATTCTATAATTCATACATAAAACATAAACTTTGCAGGTCTTTTGCAGTATATGCTTGCATATTACTATTAATGGTTAAAGTGATAGATTTGTATTTTTAAATTACATTAGTTGTTTGATAACAGATTATACTTAACACTAGATGAAAATACTTAGTATATTAATATGGGAATTCTAATCTGAAAATCTAAGTCATATCACAGATTGTAATATAACATTTGATTAACTGATTTAGGTATTTAACACACGTTAGTTTATAATCATAGGTAGAGACAATAGAATAGAAAGTAAAACAAATTTATAACTATTAATAACAAAAACTGAAAAAGAAAAGTATATACCAAAGGTGATGTTCCAATTTTCCTGTTTATGATAATTGATGAAAGAACTCATATATGAATGGTTGGAAGAAAACAAAAATCAAAAGGTATTTTGTAAATAATTTCAAATTATACTATATAAAAATTTTTAAAAGCCCCATTTACTTATATCTAGTCACAGCATGTGAATAAGTTGATGGATATAATAATATGTTACATATTTTTGTATATGTAATTGAAAACACTCCATTACTATGGTAGGGAGTGTTTATACAAATAATTCTCTTGTTTCTGCAGTTCTATTTATGCAGTGCCATACTCTGAAATAGTTTAAAAGCTCTTTTTATGTCAGTAATGGACATTTTCCAAACTGCATTTTCACTTATTGAGCAATGAGAGAAGGGGACATATTGTATGTCCACGTCTCCCGAGGCATCTCACAAAGGTTACAATCTATTTCTGTTATTGAAGATTGTAGAGATAAATACATGTGTTCCTATCAAAGTCCTGGATAGATAAGTATGTCTGTCAAATTCAAGTCAGAATCTGGTAGAATAAAGTAAGACACACTGTTTCAGTGACTGTCCTCTATTTTTTTTTCTTAGAATTCTTTGTGTGAAGTCTGACTTTAGCTCTGCAGACATTCTGATAATCAGATTATCAGTAATACAACAATGAAACTATTTCTTACTCTGATACTTGCATACATTTAGTAAAAGAGTTTCTTATTTCATAATATTTAGATCCTAAAACAATGGTTCTCAAATTATTGTCTGTGAACTAGTTGTCAGTATAAGCCATAACTTGTGATAAAAAAACATAGATTCTAGGGCCCCACCAGCCTCCTACTGAATCTTGGAGTTGGGTTTTAAAAATTAGCATTTCTTTATAAAAATCCCTGAGTAGGGATTTTAGTGTTTTAATTTTTTTAATTAAATTTTAATTTTACATAAACACACACATTTAAAAAATCTTATTTCTCTAAATCGTTTATTATATTTTACCCCTTCCTATGGCAGCTTGTCACAAATCCATGATGTGTAATAACTAAAGTACTAATAATAATATTTGGTGAATAAAATTTTGTTTGTTTTTTTTTTTAATTGACTCTGGTTGGTTTAAATATCTTTTTCTTAAATTATTCTAGTTGAAAGAGTTTAGATTTTAAAACCAAACAAAAAAAATGAAATCAAATCTCAATTTAGCCATATATAAGTTCCAACTTGGATAATTAATTGAACCTCTTTAAATCTCATTATCTTTTTTTTTCATGGAAATTATGTAACATAAATTGGATTGTTAGTAGAATATTTAAATTAATAACAAAGTGTTTATTACAAGATTTTGGCAGCTTGTTATAGCATAATACTGTTAAGATAGTGATGTTTTTGTTTCTTTGATTAATGTCTGCATTTATTTTTTGTTATTTAAAAATGATTTATAGTATCTTCAATCAAAAGAACATACCACTCCAAAATCAACTTCAAAGCCAATTGTCAGAAACATTTAAACCTTGAATACTAAACTGTATTCAAAACACTAAGTAAGCTCTTTCTGTATAATTTCTTATAATACTACTAATTAAAAGGTATAAACTTAGTTCCTGTTTAAAGATTCATAATACTATGCCTTATAATAAAGGTGAAAATTTTTCTCTTTGGCCCCTCAATAACATATAAAATTATACAATTAGTTTGTATTAGATGTTTATAAATACAGATTCAATATCTTACTATTTGGCATTTGTGGGTCTCAGAAAAATACCAAATGCTTGGTTTGTCATTTTACAAGCAACCACAAAACTAAAGAGAAAAAAAAAAAACAACTCAGTAATACATTGTAGGTAAGAGAAAAATACTCCTTTTTTTTGGTTTATTGTCAAAGAGCAATCTTCAAATTTTATTTATAAAATATCACAATAGTCCAATGATGTACCTTTTCATTGTGTATTGGATTTGATAGCATCATTCTTCTGAAAAGCAGCAAAAGGGCAATGGTAATACTTGCAGCTGAAGGTGACCTTTATTACATCTTTTTCTAAGTGCCTTCTCTCAAGATTGATAGCCTAAAGCAAAAAATTTAGAAGGCAGTGGTAGCAGAGCTGTGTTCTTTTTCTTTGTTTTTCTAGGCTAAATAATATTGATTTCTACGCATTTGTCTAATTGATTTTTTTTAATGACATGCAAAGAAAAGTAATTCTCAAGTGTTCATTCTGTCATGGTGACTAATCAGTTTTTCTGTGTCCTGTATTTTATAGCTTGTGAAAAATGCTGTGTCAGTGATAATTCAACTCCTTTCAATAATTTCACATTAATGCTCAGATAACCCTTATAAACAGGAAGAGTTCCACTGAATTGCTTAATAATAAACAATAATCTATGGGAAAACAGTATGTAAAGTATGTTTGCTTTTGTTAAATGATTTTTCTCTGACATCAGAAATACAAGTGTAAACTTTTTTTTCCTGTAAAATGAACTTGCTCAGTAAACATATATTTAAGATCTTTTCATTTCATTTATATCTGTCATTTTAATGTGCTTAAACTCTGACAAAAAAATACTAGCCTGTGAAGTAAATATAACAGTTTCACTGGATAAGGGTAATAGAAGCCTTTGTATAATGTAATGTGAATAGTTAGCAAGAATGTACTGGAGACATTGCATTCTGAGAGTATTATAATAAAAATATCCAGAGTCAGTTTTAGATATGTGATGAAATCCTTATGTAGGTCATTACCTGTTCACAAAGAAAATATTCTAACACAATATGCGAGGCATTGGAAATTAAGTACACTATTTAAGTGTGATTAATCATTTTAACAAATATTCCTTGAGAATTCTATTAACTGCAATTTGAACATATTACATTCTAAACTTTAAAACTGAAATTAAATTGTACAGGAATAATAAAAATGAAAAAATGGCTGATGAAATGGCTTCACATGTTAGCTGATAGGAAATCAGTGTCACTCCCAGACTCCACCATACTTGTCTTCATTATAAATATTTGCTTTCTGTTTTACAGATTTGACCCACATTCACACAGCTAAGTGTGCTCTTCACAAACAAAAATGTGTGATGAACCATGAACATCATTCATTAGAGTTCACATTTTGCTACACTCACTTATTCAAACACAGATAAATAACTGATATAATGTGTCAAAATGCAGCTTTGCTTATAACAAAAGGAAGGCCTATTTATGTGAACCAGAAACATACATAAAAATAAAGCAAATTGAAATCATATATCTTTATGAATTCAAGTCCTAAATGAGACAGAGGCAACCAAGAGATTAATGCTTTCAGTAATATCAATTACAGTTCTTCCATTTAAGACAGAGTAAGTGATAGATCTTCTGTATAATCCTATTAATGAAAGAAACTTGAAATAAGTCTGGTTGTTGAATTTTAACTAGATTAATTTTACTAAGAATATGGAACATTATACATACACAATTTGAAGAACATAATTTGAAATGAAACAAAGTGTTCTGCATGTTTGGTGATTGGATTCGTATTATATCACAGTTGTTCTGAAATACCTTTATATACTCTAGTTCTGTATTGGGGCTTTAGGATCCGAGTGGAAGCCATTGTGTGAATGTTAGAGTAGTTTTTCAAAGGAGTGAAAAAAAGAGAGAAAAAGAAGGAGAGAAAGGCTGGGTAAAAAATATAAACAATGGAGAAAATCTCTAGCAAGAAGTAATGTAATTATGAAAATGTGAATTAAAAATCCAAAATGCAATGTGATAGTATTTGCAGATTTTAAGGCTTGTCTTTATTTCAAAGCCAAGTTTATATTCAGTCTATTGCTAAAAATCATTGATTAAAAATTTACAAAGCTGCAGAATAAAATACCTTTATAAATGGTATTTTAATAGTGATCATGACTACCTAAAATAAGTAATTATATATTATATGTGTGTGTGATTGTGTGTATTACTAAAAGTGAGGAAAAAGAAAACTAAAATTAACCCAATAATATTTAAAACACATGAAATATGTATGTGGAGGTAATTTAAAAATAAATTGAAAGATATAGTAAGGTCACAAAAAATGGAAAAAAAAAGTCATGCAGGAGTCAAGATAGAGTAACAGATATAACATCTGTCCTTTCATATAAAAGTGAAAGTCTAGACAAAACATATGAAGTACTGTAATGGTTTTCAAAACACTGAACATCAGCCATCAAAGAACAATGACACTGAACGAAGAGAAACAAATGAAGTGAGCCCAAGATTTCCCCAGCTTACTACCTGGAAAAATTCTTGATTACAGTGTATAGAAGAGGATACCCAAACAGAGCTGAATGGACCTTTTCAGTTGTGGAGATGGGTATGGGAGACAAGTTAGATGAAGGCAGGCAGAATTTACAGGGCAAATTGTGAGAAAAAAAAGCTATACAGAAGTAGATCTTGAACAACCAGCAGAAGGTTTTCTTGATATTTATGCTAAGTAGTAATCAGTGTATGACTTGAGAAAACTACCTGAGGCTGGGAAAACAGCCAGTCAAAATGATTAAAATTTACAATTATCAAGATTAATGTGCAACAACGAAGAGGTCCTGTTTCTACCTGCTAGAGAGAGAGAAAGAGAAAGAGATAACTAGGTCAAATAAAAGGAAAAAAGATAATCAATAGCAATTAGCAAAAGGCACAGATGAGGAATCTATTACACAAAGTCCTTACAAATTATTTTAAGTGTATTTTATATGGTCAAGAAGATATCAGAAAGATTGAACATGTGTAAGTAGATACATTGAAGATACAAAAATACCCCAAACACCTAAAGTCTCTGATGTCCGTGCATGGAAAAAGTGAGGGATAGAATTAACAGCAAAAGAGATATTGCAAAAAGAAAGATAGTGACTTCCAATGCATAGCAATCAGTCCTATCCAAAATTAAATATGGGAGGACTAAGCTTGAAAACCAAATGAGTAAAGCATGAGTGAGATTTGGCACAATTTCTAGTGGTCTAATGTACAAGTAACTGGAGCCTCTCTAAAAAAGAGGCAGGGTATGGGGCAGAAAAATACATGAATAAATAGAAGGTGACATTAACCAATTTGATAAAAATGCTAAACTGACATCAATATCAAGCACTAGAATTGTAAGAAAACTGCACCTAGGCATATCATAATTAAATTGCTCAATATTAGTGATAAAGGGAAAGTCTTAAAAGCAGACCTTTAAAAAAATGACACATTAGGTACAGAGAAACAAAGCATATTTCTCGTAGGCAACAAAAATTATTGTTGTTTATGTATATATAATAGTTGAAAGAATCCATAACCAGGAGACCTTCAGTATGAGAAATGTTAAGGCAGGCCCTTCTGATATAAGAAAAATTATATCTAAAGGAAATTTGAATCTATTCAAAAGGATAAAGTAATCATGAGTACTGAAAATGGAAATACATAGATAAATATAACAAATGACTCATATATGTAAAATATAAGTGGCTGTTTGGAACAAACTGGTAACAATGAATTGTGGGGTTTATAACATCCAGAGACATTTACCCAAAATATAGATCATTTACCCTTCTCATATATATATAATAGTTTCCTGTTTTCTATCAGCTGAAAATATCTTTATTTCACCTTTCTCCATTAAGGTTAGTTTCGCTTGATGTAGAATTCGGGATTAACAGAATTTTTTTAATTTAATGTATCATTTTTCTCTATCTGCATTCAAGAGTTTGTTTTTAATTTGTGACTGTTTGGCTGTCCAGAATTTTTTTTATTATTCTTATGTTTTGGATTTGCTGAACATTTTGAATTTGTGGGTTTGTTTTTCAGCCAACTTGGTAAGTCTTCAGCCATTCTTTTGTCACTATTTCAGCTTTTTTTCCCACTCTTCCTTGAAATCTTATGACACAAATTTAGACCTATTGTTAACGTTCCATAGGTACATTGTGTTAATTTTTATTATTTTGTTTCTAATTGTTTTTTAGATTAAGTGATTTCTATAGATCTCTCTTCAAGTTTGCTGACTCTTCTGTCATCTCTATTCTGTTTTTGAGCTAATTCAATGAGTTTTTATTTTGTTTATAAAACTAATTATTGTATATGACATTGCCTCAGAATATTGACTTCAGGCCAGGGATATTAATCTTAACTAGAAAAGGGAATTTCCATAATTTCACACACAAATAATACATTCAGATCAGTAATACTGGAAGGGAGACTAAAATACATCATATTTTTCAAATGAACAGGACCGTTGTCCAAGGTGCCAAATGAAAAAGAAGACTAGGAGTCCTAGAATGTCAAACAATGGTATGGTTATATGAGCATTTAAGTAATGCCTAGCTCAGACTTGTTTTATTTTACACCTATTGGGCTGAGTCTTACCATAAACTTGAGACATTTATAGACAAAAATATAGATTATTATAAATATTAGAGATGGTTACAGATGTAACATAATACAATTATCCTTCATACAACTGGCAAGACAGTATTACCCAACCCAAATACTATTACATAAAGTTAATACTTAAATGCTGATAAAGTCAATAAATCTTATGTCACGTGATAAAGGAAAATTGAAATAAAATGAAGATATTTTGTTAGTACAATACAAGTTTATACATGCATAAAAAAATGAGAAAATATGACAATTGCAGTTCTTCTTTCTGCATCTGGTCACATGCTCATAGCTGGTATTAATGACTACCTTCTTCTACTAACCATTCTGTATTCCCTTTGCCTTCAGCAAGCACCTCAGCAGGTCATGTTTTTTGTTGTTGTTGTTGTTGTTTTGTGTGTGTGTTTTTCCTGCTGGAGTGACCCAAACCTCATTCTTGAAGGTCTGGGTCATTTGTAGTTCTACCTGGATTGGGCTATTGTAGTTTCCAATTGACCTTAATCATAGGGCATGGTAATACTAAAAGACGCCCTGATGGATATCCTGTATTCCATACGTGGATCTCCTGTATTCCATACATTCCATCGAGGGATGGTAGTCCTGGCAGAAGCATTGCATTCAGGATAGACAAACCCATATCTGGAGCAAGTGTCTATCCCAGTGAGGACAAACTTCAGCCCTTAACATGATGGAAGATGTCTAATATAATCAACCTGCCATAAGGTAGCTGCCTAATTACCCCAAGGGTTGGTGTCATATCGAGGTCTCAGTGTTGGTCTCTGCTGCTGGCAAATTGGGCACTCAGCAGTGACCATAGCCTGGATAACTTTGGGGAGTGAAAGTCCATGTTACTGAGACCATGTGTGACCTTCATCCCTGCTACCATGGCCAGTTTGTTTATGGGCTTATTGGGTGATGATAGCGGTGCCTGGGGGAAAAGGCTAAGTGGTGTCCACAGAATGAGTGATCTTATCCACATATTAAACTCCTACTGTGCTGAGGTCACCTGTTGGTGAACACTCACATGGGATACAAATATGTATCAGCTTGACCACTCAGAGAGGTTCATCTGCATACCTTTTCCCCAAATTCCTGTCACTGATTTTCCAGTGACGCTTCTTCCAAGTCTCTGATTATCCAGCCAAACAATTGGCTACAGCCCGTAAAATCAGTATGTAATCCCACATCTAGCCATTTCTCCTTCCATGCAAAGTGCATAACCAGCTGCACTGCTCGCAGTTCATTCATTCAACAAACCTTTTCGAGCCCTTACTCTGCACAGGTAAAAATATTAGTACCTGGGACTATAAAGATAAAAATGACACCAGGGAAACAAACATGAAACTAGTTATTAAATTGCAATAATGATAAATTAAATAAAAATTATATGATGCTACAAATGTATACTAATCATATAGTTTTAGTTTCAGGAAAGGTTTGTCTGGTGGAAGAATATTTGTGAGAATAGTCATAAAATACTTAAGTGTATGCAGGAAAAATATAATCTACTGCCCAGAAAGTTGGTAACATGAAGTAGGTGCTCTGTAAATATTTGCTAAATAAATACATCAACTAATGAAGTAAATATATGTTATTACTCATTACAGTAATTTAAAGAACTTGAAGATGTTTTGATATTCAGATAAATGCTCTAGGGTAAAGTAGAACTTGCTGTCAAGAAGAGATAAGATTTATCCAAAGGTGGAAGGAATTGCTCATGTCTAGACCTGCCTTTCAAAAAAGTAAAACAGAAATTTCTTCAAGCCAAAACAAAGGACACTAATTATTAACATAAGATAACATACTTATAAAGATAAATTAACAATCAAATTCACAGTATTCCAATACTACAATGGTGGTATGTAAATCACTTATAACTCAAGTATAAAGCTTAAATTAAAAATAACAATGATAACTACAATAATTTTTAAGGATTATACAATAAAAAATATAAACTTTAATATCAAAAACATCAAATATGTGGGGGGAGTTAAAGTGTAGAGTTTTTGTATGCAAACTAATTTAATTGGTTATCTACTTAAAAGAGCCTTATAACTAAAACATATTTTCTGTAAACATCATAGCATATAAAAGAAAAACTCATAGTAGATGCATAAAGAATAAAGAGAAAGGAATCAATGCATACCATTGCAGAAAATCATCAAGTCACACATGATGACAGGAAGAAAAGGAATAAAGGATTTACAAAACAGCTAAGAAAAAAAGTGGAAACAGTTAATTGTTACCTAACAATAATTATTATAAATACAAACAGTCTAATGTCTCCAATCAAAAGTCAGAGTGGATAAATGGATAGAAAAATAGAAAAAAAACAAGCCCTCATCATTTGCTGCCAACAAGAGATTTATGTCATCTTTAAAACTCATATAAATTAAAATAGAAAGACTAGAAATAGATATTTCATGCATAGTTTAACGAGGACAGCAGAGGTTATGAAGCTTATATCAGAAAAATAAACTTTAGCCTAAAACAGTAAAGAGATGAATTAAGTCATTATATAGTGACTAGACAGTAAATCATCAATAGGATTTAACAGTTCTCCCTTTGTCTGCCTCCCTCTCTCTCTCCCTCCCCACTCCTTTTATATATATCCTTTAATATATATGTGCTTTTATATTTATATATACATATTAAAATAATTATATGTAAGCATAATTTATATATACATTTATATGTAATACCCATATATAATATATAAACAACAAGAAAAGATCAACAAAACTGAATTGCTTCCCTTTTAAAAAGATAAAATTGACTACCCTTTACATAAACTAAGAAAAAGGGAGAGAAGAATCCCTTTTTAAAAGATCAGAAAGAAAATGGGATACATTCCAACTTGTAATATACAAATACAAAGAACATTACTATAACTAATTTTATGCCAACAAATTGAATAACCTAAAAAATTTAGGTGTTCAGATATATATATATATATATATATATATATATATATAGTGTGTGTGTGTATACAGACATATATGTCAGATATATATATATCTCAGATATACATACCTATATATATTTATACATAATATACATCTATACATGTCAGATATATATATATATATATAGTGTGTGTGTGTATACAGACATATATGTCAGATATATATATATCTCAGATATACATACCTATATATATTTATACATAATATACATCTATACATGTCAGACATATGTGTATATACCTATATAGATAGATAGGTAGAGATAGAGATAGGGAGAGAGATGTGTAGATAGCTACAACTAACTATCTCAGAGCACCTAAATATATAATTATAAATAAATTTAGGAGCTCTGAAAAACTATGTACATTTCAGAGCACCTAAATAATAAAATCAATATTAACAGGTCTGAAGGAAAAAATAGGTAGGTGGAAGCTTCAATATCTATTTTACAACAATAGGTGTATCTTCCAGACAGAAAATCAACCAGGAAACATTGGATGTGTACTGTACTTAGACCAAATGAACCGAACAGACATATACAAACAGCACACTGAACAGCAGCAGAATACGCATTTTTCTGAAGAGCACATGGAACATTCTTTGGATATATCATATGTTAGATCACAAAACAAGGCTTAGCAGTCTTAGAAGAATAAAATTATATCAAGCATATTCTTTGACCATAATGGTATAAAAGTAAAAATCAATGAGGAAATCTGGACACTTTGCAAATACATGCAAATTAAACAACATGGTCTGAAATAACCAATGGGTTAAAGAAGAAATCAAAATGTATCTAGACAAATAAAAATGGAAATACAATATACCAAAGCTTATACAGAAAAAACAGTTCTGAGAAAGAATTTTATAGCTTAAACACTTATATGAAGAAAAATAAAATCTTAAGTAAAAAGTTCTTACTCTGCACCTCAAGAAACTAGAAAGAGTTAATAAACTAAAGTCAATGTTGGTAGAAAAATGAAAATAATAATAAGCAGAGCATAAATAAATGAAATGGGTCCTCGAAAAACAACAAAAAGATAAAATTGAATTGCTTAGTTTTTTAAATGATAAAATTGATGAACTTTTGAGTAGACTAAAGAAAGGAAGAGAAGTCTCAAATTTTAAAAATCAGAAATAAAATGAGATGCATTTCAACTGGTGATACACAAATACAAAGAAAATTACTATAATCAATTATATGTCAACAAATTGGATAGCCATGAAAAAAGATAAATTCTTAGAAACATCCAGCCTACCAAAACTGAATTAGAAAGAAATCAAAATAATTGAACAAACTAATAACGAGTAAGAGTATTGAAGCAGTAATTAAAAAAAAATTCATCAAATGAAAGCCCAAGATCTGATGGCTTTGCTGGTAAATTCAACCAAATATTTAAGGAATAATTAATGCCAATCCTTTTAAAACTTTTTCAAAAATTTGAATAGGAGGGAACACTTCCAAACTCATTTTATGAGGCCAGCGTTACAGGGATACCAAAGGCAGACAAGGCCACAACAAGAAAAAATATATACAATTTTTTTTTCTGATGAACACAAAAAGGTTTTAACAAGTAGAGCAAACCAAATTCAACATCACATTAACAGGATCCTACATCATAATCAATTGATATTTATCCCCAGGATGCAAGAATGGTTCAGCATATTTAATCAATAAATGTGATTCATTCCATTAGCAGAATGAAAGATAAAACCATATGACAAACTCAAAAATACAGGAAAAACATTTGACATAATTTAGCATTTTATCCATGATTAATAATTCTCAAAGAATTTGATACAAGTTAAAAGTTCCACAAATCTGTAGGGCAGGGGGAAAACACTACCAGTATGTTTCCTAAAATATAGCAAGAGTCGCCTTTGCTCTAGTTCCCAACAAATTCCTCATCTCCATCAGAGACCACCTCAACCTAGACCTTATTGTTCATATCAGTATGAACACTTTTGTCAATGCCATTCAACAAGTCTTTAGGTCTTTAAGAAGTTCCAAACTTTCCCACATTTTCCTGTGTTTCTCTGAATTCTCCAAACTGTTCCAACTTCTGCCTGTTACCCAGCTCCAAAGTCACTTACACATTTTCAAGTATCTTTTCAGCAACACCCCACTTCTGGTACCAATTTGCTACATTAGTTTGTTTTCGCACTGCTGATAAAGACATACCTAAGACTTGGAAAATTACATAAGAAAGAGGTTTAACTGGACTTAGAGTCCCCTTAGGTAGGGGAGCCTCACAATCATGGCGGAATGCAAGAAGGAGCAAGTTACACCATACATGGATGGTAGCAAGCAAAGAGAGCTTGAGCAGGAAAACTTCCCCTTATAATAACCATCAGATCTTGTGAGACTTATCATGAGAACAGCATGGGAAAGACTTGCCCCATGATTTAATTACCTCCCACTGGGTCCCTCCTATAACATGGGATTTCACAATGAGATTTGGGTGGGGACACAGGCAAATCACGTCAGAAGGGATGTGCCACCCTTTTAAACCATCAGATATTGTGAGAACTCACTATCATGAGAACATCCAGGGGGATGTCTGCTCCCATTAGCCATTCACCTCCCACCAGGTCCCTCCCTCAAAATGTGGAATTACAATTTAAGATGAGATTTCAGTGGTTACACAAAGCCAAACCATATCATACATTTACAGTACCGTATTGTATTTAACAACCATACATTTACATCATATGTTTACAGGATAAATTATCTATTTGAAATGGCTGGCAACCATAGTTGCAGAACTCAATCTACAGTACATATCAAGCAATTAATTTCCTTATAATTTCATTCACAGTAATAAACATTCCCCTTATGTAAATTTGAAAAATACCAGGGAGAGATAAATAATAAATATAAAAAGCAACTTTTTATTTAATACTATTTATTTAATACTATTCTTTTTATCACATTTTTTCTACAAGAAGAAATATAATTCTAATCATCTTTTAGAAATACATTATAAAAATAATCAAATCACACCCCTCTTCTCTAAAATATATTTATTTATTTTTGGACGGATATGTTTCAGTGAAAAAGGCAATGTTAGAGCTAAATAGACTGTAGATTCAAATCACTCACTACAATATCTATGAATAGTTATGTGATCTGGACATATTTCCTTATCTATAAATTAGGAGTAATTACATAAGGATAAATTTTAATATCATAAATATTATTAGAAATGACTGCTCACTAATGCTAGTTTCCTACATAATTTTCCCCTTTTTCTGCCTCTTCTTTCTTGCCATGTTCTGAACAAAACATGTAGTAAATTGTAGATTTCATCTTTTGTGTAGTTCAAAAATCAAGTGGTGTGATACCAAGTATACTGTTCATTAAACAAATATAGATTCATTTTGATCCACCCTGCTTCAACAGAAACTGATATGTCTGTAAGCTCTTTAATGGTCAATTAATTCCAGATAATCATAAAAACACTTCTTTGACCAAAAGCTTAAAATCTACTCTCTGATCATATAGAGTATTGCTAATAAATGGTTAGCCTTTTGATCATATTGAATTTTATATTCTTAGTGTTACTTTACTGAACTTAACATTTTTATTTAGCAAAATGCTTCCTTTAGGTCTATTAATATTTATAACATGAAAAACATTCCATTAAATTTAAATTAAATATTTAGTTATATGTGTTTAGAATGCTGCTATTATTGTTTATGATGACTCCATTAACTCTAATGCAAGCTCTGGATTATCAATCATGTGGAAAAAATGGAGTTGGGCTGGGTGTTTTCTTCAGAAGATAGACAAGGAATGGTGATTGAAAATGTTAATGATATGGAATAAGTTCTGGCTCAGTAGGAGCAGTCTTTCATGATAGTTTTTGATGACATGTATTAAAAAGTAACTAATTCCTGCAATCTGTTATGACCTATGTTTCCTGATTAAAAACAAACAGAACACATTATCATCTGTACCTGTCCAATCCCCTGTCACAATAGTTGCTAGGCCATTCAAAATAATATTAAAAAATACTGTAAAAATTTTAATCCCAGCATTTTGGGGATCTGTAGCAGGCAGATCACTTGAGCCCAGAGGTTTGAGACCATCTGGATAATATGGTAAAATCTCATGTCTAAATATATGTATGTATATATTATATACACATATATAAAGCCATCCAGGTATGGTGGCATGTGCGTGTAGTAGTACCAGCTACCTGGGAGGCTGAGGTGGGAGGATCACCCAAGCCTGGGAGGTAGAGATTGCCTGCAAGGGCTGTGATCATGCCACTACACCCAAGCTTGGGTGACAGAATGAGACACTTTCTAAAAATAAATAAATAAATATAAAATAAAATAAAAGAGAAATAGAAAAAGAAAAAGAAAAATATATGCCATTGTCTTTCTTAAAACCATTCTCTAGCTTCATAGTACTTTAAGAACACCCAGTGTCTGCTCCCTCTACTATTCTTTTCACATCATAAACTTCAATGAATTTGAAACTACTATTTACATTTTTTAACCTATTTTGATCTATTGCATCCAAAATTTTTCACATGATAATTCCTTTGCTTGGAACATTCTTTCAAGCCTTATTTTATCTGGCTAACTTTCTGAATTTAGTTCTTGCTTTTAAGGACATTTACTCTAGAATGCCTTTACTTATCCCAGGTGAAAAGACGAGGTGTTCATGCTGTGTATTTTGACAATATCTCATACTACCATTATCACAGAATATTTCACACTTTATTATAATCATGTATTAGTATTTGTTTCCTATTAAATTTTAAATGCCACAAGGCCTTGAAAAAGTGTTTCATTCATTCATATATTGCTGAAATAGGCCTAGCCCGGTGTTTGACAAAAAATATAGACTCACAGATAATGACTACTGATCCAGATAACATGTCATAGACATGTTTTTCCAGGGCCATAGACAACCAAAGATGAACTCAGAAAAGTTTAAAAAGGAAGGTATATTGGTTAGGGATCCCAGCACTAGAAACGAACAAACAAGAAAACAACCACCACCAAAAAAAACAGCACAAGTTTCTTACAAGTCGCTACCCAACAGAAGAATCTGACCGGATTTGGCTTTCCCTAGTCCCAAACCAGCAAAAGATGGTAGAGCAAGTAGGCTCATTTCTTTCTTCCCCACCCTACACCTCGACCCCCACTCAAGGTCAGTCAAGAAGGAATTCAGCTGCCAACACCAGGAAAACAAGGCAGAATTGTCAAAAATAATCTACTGGAATCTCAACATTTTGGGAGGCTGAGACTGGCAGATTGCTTGAGCTCAGGAACTTGTGTATAAAAGGTTTTAATCATAACTTAACACACATGAGTACATACAAACATACAAACTAAAAAAGATTGTCATAGAAGAAAGCAAGCTATTAATGAAGTGAATAGACTATGATCCTACCAAAATAATTACCAGTAGGAAATTGAGGGGGAAAGAGTGACTGTAACAATTTTTACAGCTTCACTGAGGTGTAAGTTGCATGACAAAATAATCCCATTTTAATTATATACAGCTTAATGACTTGCAGTAAATTTACTGAGTCTACTGCTATCTCCATAATGTAAGTTTACATAATTACCATATGTCAAAAAGAAATATGATGCCTACTGTCAGTCAGTCCCTATTCTCACCATTGCCCAGGCAATTGCCAGTCCACTTTCTGTGGTATAGATCTTTCCTCAGTACTTTATATGTATGGCAATATGTAACCTTTTGCAGCTGGTTCTTTATCCTTGCATAATGTTTTTAAAAAAATTATCAATTTTTATATGTATCAGTACTTTCATTTTATTTTCAAATATTAATCCATTGTATAAGCAAATAATAAAATTTGCATCCATTTGTTTATACTTTCGGCCATTAAAAATAACACTGTTATGAAGATTCATATCTCAGTCTTTGTAAGATATATACTTTTTTTTCTTTTAGGTAAATACCTAGAAATGAAATTCCTAGGTCTTATAATAAAACTCTGTTTAACATGTTAAAAAATTGCCAAACTGTTTTCCAAAGTGGCTGCACCATTTTACACTCCCACCCACAATATATGATGGTTTCAGTTACTTCTCATTTTCACCAAAATTTGTTATTGTCTGTCTTTTTTAATTATAGCCACTATTATGGACATAAAGTCATTCTAAAAATGTAGCCACTGTAGGTAGAGTCATGCACCACTGAACTATATATTATCAAACCATATTATTTGTCACTTTCCTCTATTTGATAGCTTGTATTTGACTGTTAACATATAAAACAAAATAAAACAGTTTTTATTCAGTTTTACTACTTCCACTCTCAACCATATGTACCTATAAAAGAAGATTTTCAGAGATAAATGTCAGACGGTATGCTTTGCTGGCAATACTTTGACTATTTGGTAACTACACATAAGGCTACTAATCTCTCTTATGTTGTTATAAACATATAGAGCTGTGTTCTGATCAATTTGCAAGACTGACAGTACATTAGGGCCAGATGGATAGCACTCAAGAGGACATATGTTGTTCATCAAGAAATACCGGTAATTATGTTTCTAGTGAAGTCTTTTAAACAGTTGAAGTTGAGCTTCTGCTGTTTTTCCAAACGTGAAGCTCTAGATTACACATATCAAAATCTTAACCTTTAAAACTCTTGCAGCAGCTATACAAAACTTGCTTTTATAAGAGGAAAGTCCACACTCATTAACTGCTGGCAGTCACACCTTTTCATAGGTTATATATGCACCTTGTATATAGAGTTGCTTATTAGTACCACTGAGGCACTTTACAGATATTTAATGAGCAAATCTACATCATTTTCTTTTGATTTGTCTTTGAATTTTCACACCTTAAAGACCACTGTATGTATCAAAATAGAGGTAGAAGTTAGTTGGTTAACATAATTAGATCACATTAACATTATCCATGATCTCTTATTTTTTTTTTTAGAAGAGCCAAAAGTTTTTCAGTTTTTGATATTCTAGGGCTCTGAAACACTGTTGATAGGTTGAGATGTAGAATAATGTTTTATTATTATTTCATTCTATCAACTACTTGAGTACCTACTATATGCTGGCTACTGTCAAAGATACTTGGCCAAAAGTACTGTGTTCACATTTTCTTACATAGCAATGTTTTTGTAAAGCACTTAACAGTGCTTCAGGCATGAGATATTGTGACTAGTATACAGATGGTAAAACAAGATGTGAACAATGTTCAGATTAGAGATATATTTATACTGATACTAATCAAATGTCCTATAGTTGTCATTTGGGAAATTGATATTGGAAAAAGGCAAGCCAGATATGTAAAAAGACACACACACACCCCAATAATTTATATACTGGAGATATAAAATGGTAATTATTATCTAGTTAGAGAAACTAGGGAGTAGTACTAAATCCTACCAAGAAGGACACGATTAAAAAACTGATACTAAAGCCAGTGAATTATTTAGAAATAGATCTATGGCTTCCTATCTTAAAAAAAATATATATATATAGATGATAGGCCAAATTTGTAAAATACAAAGCACTATAATGAAAATCAAATCTTTTGCTCACCTTAGCAATCATTTTATGATGTAATTACTTCAGAACTTGAACATTCTATTTCACATATAAAATCTAGGTAGTCTGGCTCTTTTTGTACGATCCATATCAACTGCTATCAAAAAAACAAAAATGATCCTCTTACAATTGTTAAGCTGTAAACTCTTTTAAGTCAGAAGACACAAAATATTTGTCCTTTTCACCTCCAAATCTAGAATTTGTTGACATATTTTAAGAATTTAATAAGCACTTATTTATAGAAATGTGGTTTAAATTTTTTATTAATTTTTTATAGTTTGACCATACTCCTAGCATAGCACCCTTCATATACATAACTCTAGTACCAAGAAAAAGAACATAATTATCAAATATATGAAGATTGGTTATTAACAAACAATCTTCCAGGGAGGCAGCTACATATATATATATATATATATATATATATATATATGTAAACACATGTATATATACATATGTATGGGTGTATATATACATTTTAAAAATTTATATCACCAATTTAGGCCAAATAATTTTACACTGCAAGAAAGCACAAGTATTTTACCACTCAACAGTCTACTCTGTGATTTTCAATATGCTAAATAGTTAACAAAGAAAGAAATGTACTCTTGCTGAATGTTAAGTTCACAGACACAATATGTACCTGAATTTTTTTTTTTTAGATGGAATCTTGCTCTGTTGTCAGGCTGGAGTGCAGTGGTGCAATCTCAGCTCATTGAAACCCCGTCTCCTGGGTTCAAGCAATTCTCCTGCCTGTCTCCCAAATAGCTGAGACTACAGATGCGTGCCACACACCCAGCTAATTCGTGTATTTTTAGTAGAAACAAGGTTTCACCATGTTGTCCGGGATGGTCTCCGTCTCTTGACCTCATGATCTGTCCGCCTTGGCCTCCCAAAAGTACTTGGATTACAGGCGTGAGCCACAGTGCCCAGCCTGTACCCTAAATTTTAAAGAAAATTGATGAAGATCACAATATAAAGCAATTTGTTTCTAAGAAGAAAAACAACGTGGACATCTCCAAAAAGATGCAGATGTCAGACATTAATAACAACCAGTGTGCATCTCCATGATCCAGTAGTTGTTGGTACTTAAACAAAATCACATTCTTCCTCCAACCTTTTCAGTGTATCTGTGTAAACTTGACAGTAACTTTAAATCCTCTTGACAGCTACTTCCCTTTCCTTTCAGTGGTCAGTCAGTTGCAGTTCAAATAGTACCACACAGAAAGGTTATTCCCAATTTCTCTCCCATTTTCTAAACTCAACTGCAGTTATTTAGAACAAAGCTAAAGGTTGAGTCAGAAATGCTGAATCTTCCCAAATGGATATACAATCAGCTGAAATAAATAATTAGAAATGCAGTAGAAAACAGGAAATTCATTTCATTTTTAACATAAAAATCACCTTGACTATTAAATTGTTCTAGACATTATTGTTTGATGGTGGAGGAGAAGGAATTTCTTTCCTGATAGGAGAATAGATTGAGATTACACAAAGATAAAATGAAGACAAATAGCTCAACTTAGGTTAGGGCTTACTTCAAGTATGAATCTGAAATTCAGAGAATTTCACCTTGCTACTATTTTGCAAAAAACTCTAGCAGTATAAATGGGAATGTACTTCACGAGGTAATTGTGTAATGTGTGTGTATGAGATAGTTCAAAAAAACCCACAAAATCCGAATATATACCTATCACTTTGGTAGATGTATAAGGTCATTTTAAAATCTCTATAAACAAATCACTGTTCAATTTGGTTAGCTATAAAAGTGGACGTAGTTTAATATATTTATTGAAATAGAATGGTTTTGCATTCTGTATCTCCAACTTATTAGATGAAAACTTTTAGTCAATTCTCTTAAATATTTTGATCTTGAGATGTAAAATAGGCAGAGATACTTCCTATACATTTTATCAATCACACATAAAGAACACAGTATTGTCAAAAATAAAAACCAAATGGACTGCACTGCTAACGTTTCCCTGTACCCTTCTTTGCCATTCCAAACATTTATACATTAGCTCATGCTGTTTCCATCATCTTCATGGTATATCTTTCCATCTCATTATTTAAATTTTCCTTAGGAAATAATGTCATTTTGCAGTACTGAATTCTCCTCTGGAAAACATTCACTTCCTCCACGCTATTGTAACACCCCATGGGAATCTATTTTTACTTCATTTACCATATAACACTGAAATTGTCCACTAATGTGTCACTCCTCGACTGGATGTGGAACATGTTAAAGTCACACTTACCATGTCCTATTTACATTTGTGCCTCTAGGCTTCAACAGTAAAATCTAGTACACTGCAGGTGTTCCTTAATGTTAAACAATTATCCTAGGATTGCAAATAGAGCAGGGTAAAAAACCTAAGCAATGATTGAAAAAACTTTATGCTTGTATTTTCTCTTTTCCTTCTAGAATAAATTTTGAAAAATAATTTTACTTGAATTTTACTGCTAGTCTAAGAAAGATAATTATTCACATTAATATGAAGACTAATACCAGTTCTATATTTCAGGAACACACTGAATATTGTTGAAACATTTCACTGTATTTTTTGCTCTGATTGTTCTGTAGAATTTAATACAACCATTCAGTTTATGAAAAAAAGATAAAACGAGTTGTCATGAACCATTGTGACAGGATATTTTGGACATTTATTTTTATTAGTATTTGTTTATATTCTTTTACTTATTTATTGAAACAGAGTCTGGCTCTGTCACCAGGCTGGAGTGCAGTGGCATGATCTTGGCTCACTGCAACCTCCGCCTTCCAGGTTCAAGCAATTCTCCTGCCTCAGCCTCCCAAGTAGCAGGGACTACAGGCGTGGACCAACATATCCAGCTAATTTTTGTATTTTTAGTAGAAACAGGATTCCATCATGTTGGGCAGGGTGGTCTCGATCTCTTGATCTCTTGATTCACCCACCTTGGCCTCCTAAAGTGCTGGGATTATGCACATGAGCCACCATGCCCAGCCTGTTTATTTGTTTTTAATCTTTAAGTCAGTGTCTTACATTCACTTATTTGCTATTAAGGATGAAGAAGTCACGAAAAGCAATCATTTATGTTTCTCAAAGAGTATTTACCTCACACACTTCCTTCCAAATAAAAATTCCAGAAATCATACTCAGTGAAGAAATAGTGAGGCACTAATGTATAAATAAAATGTTTTTAAATGTAGTGTCATAATATAAATACAACTGGTGCAAATCCATAAAATTACGGTATTTAATGATGAAGTATTATGATGATTTGAGGTTTGCAGCTACATACAATTTGTCAGTTAATTTTGATTTTTATTTGACTTGTGAATAATCATAAATAAATTAGTTGAAATAATAAAATATTAAGAGCATACTCTTTTGGTTTTAGACTATTACTTTATATTCCTTAAAATACATATATATAACACAAAAAAACTTAAAATCTAAACCCAAATCTTTTAGTTTCCTTTGATATCTCAAATGTGCGGAGTTGAATATTAAGACCCAATAAATCAGGTTTAATCTAGAGCAGGAAAATGTCTATTTTTTTAAGTAAGGACCCTTTTGTTTAAAAATTGGCACTTTCCTAATCGCCCTGCACATCCTGGCAAAAGATCATACTTTATATAAGAATCTGGCATTACTCACTGGAATCTCTTAAACTAAATCAAGAAATCAGCATTGGCAATTCGATTACTGGAACAGAGTGCATTTTCTAAATATGACAGTGTGTAAACCAGAAACCACATAAAACAAATAGACAAAGCAGGTGCGAGACAGACTCAAAATTGGAAGACTGCCCGCTAATCAGTACCACCAAGGTTTTATTATCTAACCAGAAACACATTTTGTTGGTATTTAGACTTTCTCCCCCTAGATTAACTTCTGCCAACTGGATACAGTTCAGTGAACATAATGGCCATAACTATTCCAGTCTCAGGTAACTGATTGGCATTATAATCTATTCAGTACCTAAGGCTTTTCTCTACTTACATACAAAGATATTGACATAGCCAAACAGAACTTTAGCCATTCTTTATACAGAGCAACATAGAAATATATGAATCTGGTGGTTTTTTTTGTTGTTGTTTTTCTCTTTTTTCATTTAACTTGTTTTTTAAAAAGAATTGGGACAAGAATCAAGAAATAAAATGTAATCATTAATTTTCTTTTCTCGAATGCCTTAGTCCATTTGTGTTACTAGAAAGGAATACCTGAGTCTAGGCGGTTTATAATGAAAGAGGCTTATTTGGCTCACTGTTTTGCAATTTTTACAAAAAACATGGTGCCAGCATCTCCTGCTGTTGAAGGCCTCAGCAAGCTACCAATTGAAGGTGAAGGGGAGCCTGTGTGGACAGATCACATGGCCCGAGAGGGAGGAAAGATAGGAGGTGTCAAAAACTAGATCTCATGGAAACTACGAGTGAGAACTCACTCATTACTGGGAGGACAGTACTAAGTCATTCATGATGTTATCTGCCTCTATGGTGCAACCACCTCTTGCCAGGGCCTAGCTCTAGCATTGGGTGGGGATAAAATTTCAACATGAGACTTGGAGAGAACAAATATCCAAATTATATCACTGAAGTAATGAGTTCAAAGCAAGGAGTTTATAAATTAATGTCTATGAAAAGGTTTATTAGATATTGAAGAGACAGGAATTATACCTACACAAGAAGCCACAAAAAGTATATTGGCTGTGATCATTTATATTACTGAGTTGGATGTGGTTAAAAAAAAGAAAAAATAAAACAGTAAAAAGAGGCTTCCATGACTCTGTGTTTCATCATGTATTCAACAGATACATTCAGTTTTCCATAAGCATGCATCTTTTGCAGGCCATAAAAACAGTTATGCTATCTCTTGTATACAAAGATGATTTACTCAGAGTGCTGTAGCATTTTGCATTTGTTTCTTTTATTTTCTCTTTATGTATTGGAGATTGATTTATACACATTTGTTTTTGAACATCAAAAAGAAGCAACAATGGCAGCAAGAAAAGCAAATTTTAATTAACAAATGATAATCACCTTGGAAAATATTTTTTTTTATATGTGGCAGTGGATGAGTCATTTCTTTGGTCATTTTTAATGAAGTAAGTCTCTGCATTGGGTAAAAATAACAAACAAAATGCACATACTGAAAGTATAAAGTTCATTGAGTTTTGACAAATGTATAAAATCCAGTAGGTATCATCTAAGCTATTCCCTGCAAAAAGTTCCTTCATAATACTTTGCAGAAAATCTCCTCAAACATCACTAGTCCAGGTAACCACTAAATTTAACTATTAGCAATATACATTAGATCTCACTACTCCAGTACTTTATATAAACAGGATCATAGAGAATGCATTATCTTTATGTCTGTTTTGACTTAACGTTAATGTTTTATGTTGTTGAGCATATTAGTAGGTCTTTCTTCTTTCTTTCACTGAAGATTATTTCATTTCTCCACATTTCAAAATTTGTTTATCCACTCAACAGTTTTTAAACATTTGTTTTTCATCATTATTGTATTATAAATAATATTCATAAGAAAATTTGTTTAAAAGTATTTTTATAAATGTATGCTTGGCATTTTTCTTGGATCATTATTTTGGAGCTTAATTGCTGAGTCATACGTTAAGTATATATTTCATTTGTAAGACACTGCCAAATGTTTTTCAAAGAGGTTACAAAGTTATACAGTCTCACTAGTAAAATGTGACAGGCTTTTTATCTTCATGTCTTTGCTAATACTTCTCATAATAAGACTTTTTTTAAAATAATTCTGTAGTGTATAACGTGGTGTCTTATAATTTGAGTTTGAATTTCCATGATGTTTAAAGATATTGAGCATCAATTTATATATTTATTGGACAACTATAAATATTTATAATTTTTGTATTCATATATTTATTAGATAGTTGTACATTTTTATAATATGTGTATTTATATAGTTTGCTCATTTCTGTTGGGTTGCCTGCATTATTATTATTTATTCGTAAGAGTTTTCTTTATATATATTTATAGCTACACATATATACACACACATAAATACGTATAATGTGCTCAACCAGCCTGTTGCTTGCCTTCTCATTTTTAACAATGTCATTGAAGAAAATTTTATTTTAATTTTAGTTAACTCCCGTTTATGAACTTTGTATTTTATAATTACTGCTTTTTATTATCTGTCCCAAAAGCAATAGTATTTTCTATTATTTTTACCTCTAGAAGTTTTGTAATTTTGTTTTACCACTTATATCTCTAATCCACTTTTATTTTACTTTGTGCATGGTTTGAGTAGGCTTTAAATTAATTGTTATTTTTACTGAATTACCTTGACATCTTTGTTAAAAATTATTTGAACCTATATGTATGATTCAGTTTATGGACTTTCAATTATTTTCAGCTGATTTACATGATAATTCTTATGCCAATATAAGCTCTTTTGGTTGCTATACCTTTACAATAAAACATGAAATCAGATAGCATTCTTCTTTATCTTGAAAACTGTTGTGACTATTCTGGTCCCATCACATTATGAGACAACTTTTAGAGCTAGCATAGTAATTTTTACAAAATATGAGATGGGATTTTCATTGTTATTTTATTCATCTATGTATCACCTTTGTAAAAAAATTATTTGAACCTATATATGTGGGTCAGTTTATGGACTTTCAATGATTTTCCACTGATTTACATGATAATTCTTATGCCAATTTTCACTCTTTTCATTGCTGTACCTTTGTAATAAAACGTGAAATCAGATAGCATTCTTCTTCATCTTGAAAACTGCTGTGACTATTCTGGTCCCTTTGCATTATGAGACAACATTTAGAACTACTATAACACTTTTTCCAAAATATGAGCTGAGATTTTCATTGCTATTTAATTGATCTGTAGATTATCTTGGGAAAACTGTCCTCTTAACAATATGTATGTGTCTGTTTGGACTTTCGCTATTTCCTTCAGCAATATTTTGTAACTTTCAGCATATGTCTCACAAATATTTTGTTAAATTTATAAGTTATCCTTAGGTATATTGTATTTTCCTGTTATTGTAAAAGCTAATGCATATTAGAATTTTATATTATAATGGTCCACTGCTAGTGCCTAGAAATTATACCTTTTTGATCTTAATCTTAACCTTATATTTTACAAAATTGCCATTAGTTTAATAATTTTAGTTTTTAATAAAATAATTAAAATATTTTGTTTACATGATTATATTGTATAGAATAAAGGGAAGAAAATCATTCTATTTTTGCTCCAACCTTTCTTTTTCTTGGTTTCTTGCACTGGCTAGGACCTCCAGTAGAATATAGAACGGAAGTGGTAAGAATATATATCGTTGGAGTTTTTCTGTTTTGTGAGGTTAATCTTTCAATCGTTCACTATTAAGTTACACTATTAACTGAAAACTGTTCAGGGATACTATTTAGATTGTGGATGAAATCTTAGTACTTTCCTAAGAGCTTTTACTATGCATGAATTTGGAATTTTGTTTTTAAAAATGTTTTTTGCCAGGGTGGCCTTCATCTCTTGACCTCACGATCCACCTGCCTTGGCCTCCCAAAGCTCTGGGATTACAGATGTGAGTCACCACACCCGGCCAACATGGTGAAACCCTGTCTCTACAAAAAATACAAAAATTAGCCGAGTATGGTGGCATGCACCTGTAATCCCAGCTACTTGGGAGGCTGAAGCAGGGGAATTGCTTGAATCTGGGAGGCAGAGGTTGCAGTGAGCCAAGGGGTGACAGAGCAAGACTCTGCCTAAAAAAAAAAAAAAAATGCTTTTTATGATGCACCTATTGATATGAACATATAATTTACCTTTTCAGTTTACTAATAAAGTGAGTTATATTATTTGAATGTTAAACCGACCATACAAATAAATCCATTGCCATTGTAGTGATACATTATCTTTGCTATATATTGCTGTATTGAATTAGTTAAATTTTTTTGAGAATGTTTATATCTAAGTCATGAAATACATTAGTGTACAATTTTCTTGTAACAGCTTTGTTTAGTTTTGGTATCTAGATAATCCTGACCTTACAAAATGAATTAGGAAGTGTACCCTTTTCTTTTCTGAAAGAATTTGTCTAACATTAGTACTATTTCTTCTTTAAATATTTAATGGAATTCTCCAGTGAAACCATCTGTGCTTAGTGTTTTTCTTGTAGAAAATATCTCATACATAATTCAATTTATTAATTCTCATAAACCTATTCAGATTTTTAAATTTCTTCTTGTTTCAGTTTCAGTTTTGGTAACTTGTAAGTTTCATATTATTTGTTTACTTTCTCTAAGTTGTAGAATATGTTGGTATAAAATTTTTCCATTTCTTTTTATTCTTCGGAGATCTTCAGTAAATATGGTAATGTCTACATTTGCATCCCTAACAGCGATATTTTAGGTTCCTTCTACTTTTTTGTGACTGATAAACCTAGACTTTTATTAATTATATTGACCTTTCAGAAGAAGCAATTTTGGTTCCATTGATTTGATTTTAGTCTCTTCTGGAATCCAGGAAAATATATAACGTGTCACATGAACATACATTTTTCCTCTCAGATGGAAACATAAATGGTTCTGAAAAATCAAAGGCTTTTCTTGCTTCCAGAAACATAAATTTCTAACTGTATTTCAGCCTTACTCAGAGGTGGAAAATAAATGCCATCACTACAATTGTCAGCCTAAATGACTAAGAGCACATTTTTTTTAGATCATCCCTTAGTAGATCCGTGTGATTGCATGGAGTGTGAAACTACCTCTATGGTGATTTTATCAGACTGTCTGGAGGAAGTTTATGTGTCAATTTGTAAAACTCTGCTCTTTAGCCCTTCTGTTATCCAATAGGCTTAATTGATCAGACGCACTCGTATGCTTGCTTCTGTGCAGGATGTAGTAGTCAGGGTTCTCCAGAGAAACAAAACCAGAAGTTAATATGGATATATATAAATAAAGAGATTTATTATTAGAAATTGGCCCATAGAATTATGAAAACTGCCAAGTTCAAAATCTATAGACCCAATGCCCCAATTCAAGTCCAAAGGCCAGAAGCTGCTGCAGAGTGAGGAAGAATTGATATCTCGGAAGACTGTCAAGCAGGAAGAATCCTCTCTTACCAGGGGATGGGATTAGTCCTTTGTTTTATTCAGGCCTTCAACTGATTGGATGAGGCTCACCCACATTAGGGAGAGAAATCTGCTTTATTCAGTCTGCTAATTTAAATGTTGACTTCATCCGAAAATATCCTTACAGAAACACCCAGAATAATTTTTGATCCAAATAATATCTGAGCACTCCATGGCCCAGTAAAGTTGATACATAAAAGTCACCATCACAGAGGCTGGAGATGGCAAAGGGAAATAAAATCCCATTCTTAATTAGCTATTGTCTGCAATTCACAAATTCCAGTTGTGTGCCTGGGCAGTCTTCACACCTTGTATTCCATGAGCCAAATAAATCTGGTGAATGTTTGGTAAATAAGTCACAGCATAAAGTAAAGGGTTTTCACTGTGGCAACATGGTGGAACTGTATAAACCGGAAACCAGATTCAACCAGGATTTAATGTGTCCCTAAGTATGATCTCTGTGAGTCAGTGCACATTATATAACTTCCCTGACTCACCTATGTACTTGTTAAATAACACCTATCTTGAAATTATCCCAGAAGGGCTTTTGAAGTGCTTAGCACAACGTCTGACACAGTGTAGGCCACTTGAGTATCACAGAAAAAATTTCCTTACTGGTGTTTTGCATTTATCCAAGCCTCTCAACAATCCATTTTCCAAAACAAAACCACAGCAGTCTTTTAAAGATCCACGTCAGATCATAGCATTCCTCTCCTTCCTTACAAGGGCTTCTATTAGAATCAAATTATTAACATGGCTTGAATACAATAGTATTTGATCTTGTCCAAACTCCCTAACCTCATTCTTCTTTTTTTACCCACTACCTTCTATCCACCCTGGTCTTCCTATTTTTTGAAAAGTCAAAGCACATCCCACCAAAGGTTCTTAAAATGCTTGTTGTCTCTGCTGTTCATGCTCTCCCCACTTGTTTGTTTGTCTGACTCTTTCTTGTCATTCAGATCTTATCTCAAATGTTATCTTCTCAAAAAGGCTTTTCATCATGATTCTACAGTAGCATGTATTTGAATAAAGAAATGAATTATTTCAGATCACCTAAAACTTCACCTCGCCTTCTCTATTAATATCCATTAGTACATAATCCATAATATGCATTAGTATATTACTCTTTCTTATCTATTAATATCCATTAGTACACAATCACAAGGTTCTGTTGATTCAAATTGCTAAATGAAAGTAAGCTTATTTTTAAAAAGTTTAAATACCCTCTGATATTAAGAATACTTTGTAGAGCAATTGAGTTCCTTTAATCTTAAGAGAAAGCAACTACATTTTCCAATATTGTACTTGCAAATAATTGGTTTAACTACCGGTGACCATTTTGTTGAATTATGTTTTCGTTTCTGTAGATTTTTTTCATTGTTCAGATGAATGGCTGAACACAAGTGTATCCCTTAATTTAGAAATCTTATCTTAGGCCTCTGTAATCAATCAACTGCCATGCACTGTTCCCTAAATGTTTCTTTTTCTTGCCTCAGTAGATATTTTGATTTCCTATTAGAAATCACTGAGGTAAAAAGCTAGCAAGTATCTTAGCAATTTCAGGAGGTTACATGAATAACATTTTAATATTTTTAAAATGTAGAAGAAAGACAGGATAGTTAACCAAAAAGTTACTTTTTGTGGTGTAAAACTTGGAACCTTGAAATTGGAAATGGAAAATAGCTTTTAAGCCAGCATTCCTATTTTTCTTGCCCCCAGGAGAAAAGAGCTCAGTCCTATTTAAAATTAATTCTGTGATAGTATTTCCCATTAGAAATTTCAAGTTTGACTTATTCTAAAACTTTCTCTCACCTCTAGTGGTTATATTTTCTTAATCATGATGGGAAATAAAAATATATTTCCATAAGGTGCTTTAATGTTTGAGCTGAGGTCTTTAACTGAGATCCTTTTCACATGAACCAAAAATACTGTGTGTGGTCATCAGATGGTAGAATGGTAACAAAGATTCTAATGATAATTACTTCTAATCAAACCAAACAGGAAAGCAAATCTACATTTCAGGTAAACTAGAATGTGGTAATTGTTGGATTTATGTCTGTGTTCTCCAGGTAGGTAATTTTGTATACTTTGATTCTAAATTTAGGAGGTGGTGGTTATCAGAATAACTACCACATTTGAGTATCTACAGAGTGTAAAAATAATAAACTAATTCTAAATAAGAATTACATGACAAAATTAATTATTCTGTCTCTGCATATGTCCATGTAATCCTTCCAAACACAATTCATATGCATGCTTTCCTTGCTCTCTATAAAATATTTTGTGTTCTTAAAGTTATAAAAGAAATTCGGCCTTATTGCTAAATGTTTAGAAAAGCATAAAGAAGAAAATTAAAATAGCAATAATTTCACCACACAGAAAGGAGGGCAATTAATATGCTGATGTATTTTATGTCATTTATTCTCTGTGTTTAATTCGGAATTTTGCTGTTCTGAGCATTTATTCTCAGGTCTACTAATGTGTACATGGAAATCCTCTTTGTAGACTCAGAGATTCTCTACCAAATATATTATTCAGCAAAGAATATTCTACTTAAAAGAGGAGAGAGATTACAGAGTTTACATTGTTTAGCTCATGCCATTCAACTGCATACTCCATTTACTTTCTTTTTGTCCTTTTTTCTGAGGGAATGGATACAGAAGATTTCAAGGTCCAGAAATATTAATGATGCAACAGCACATTGATGCAAGCAGAAATCCATGTTCTTTCCCTTATACATTAAAAATTTCTCACCAATACAGGATGTCCTAAGGTATATTCAGCTCAAAATTAGTTAGTTGAGCTATCAATTTAGATTATGTTTTAAATATTGGGAAACACCTGGTTAAATGCTTGTTTTTCATTTTGTAACAGTGAGTAATTCAGAGCTTTTAGTTGTTAATTATGCATTGTGGATCTATAAGAGGGAGATACAGTACAAAGAACTTGGCAAAATATTTATTTTATTCATGAAATATATGTGATTTTCTAGCAAATACTTTTATAAGATTAGTGTTTTGTGAAACTTGCTTTGAGAAACTCTGCCTTTCCAATCTCAGCCTGTTGGCTGAAGAGACACATTGTCTGATTTCTAAAATTTAGCAGGCAAAAATTCTGCTAAATATTTTGCTACTGCCTATCATAAATCTGAGGTTATTCAGACTGTTATATATGTATTCTTGATACCCATTACTTAATTACAAAATTATTCTCATAGATTTTGTATTCTTTCTACAAAATATTTAATATTCTATTAATCAGTGTATGCTAAACTATGCTGTAGTAAGAAATGCTGCATTAACAATCAAAAGCTCAGTGACATAACAAAATAAAACTTAATTTGTTACTTATATCTCAGCCTTAGTTGAATCAGGCTGCTCTCCTTGGCAGCTCTTATCCAATGGATGGCTCAGGGTATTCTTATCTGGAATGGTCTGCCCTCTTATTCTGTACCTCATAGTAAACATATGCCATTGTACTTAGTTTTCAACATATAAAGCTACCACTTGATTGAGAACTTTTCTCCTCCTGAGTATTTGTGAGAGACAGTATTTGTTATTTTTTACTATAAATTACAAAATGATAAATACTCATTTTTCTTTTTTTTTTTTTTTTGAGACGGAGTTTCGCTCATGTTACCCAGGCTGGAGTGCAATGGCGCGATCTCGGCTCACCGCAACCTCCGCCTCCTGGGTTCAGGCAATTCTCCTGCCTCAGCCTCCTGAGTAGCTGGGATTACAGGCACGCACCACCATGCCCAGCTAATTTTTTGTATTTTTAGTAGAGATGGGGTTTCACCATGTTGACCAGGATGGTCTCGATCTCTTGACCTCGTGATCCACACGCCTCGGCCTCCCAAAGTGCTGGGATTACAGGCTTGAGCCACCGTGCCCGGCCCTAATACTCATTTTTCTATCCTTTCTTAAAGGTAATGCATAGCATTTGACCTAGGATCCGGCAATAGTAATCAGGCTCATTTACACATGGCTATTGAATCAGGGAATCAGGAATGCAAATAATATTTCTGGGGATGGTACTAATTGCAACAAGATAGAGTCCATAGGCAATAGTGGCAGATGTACTCGTTGCAACATTCAGGCTTCCCTTCTAACAGTGTTGAGTGTTTCAAGAGCAGTAGCTAGTACTTGGAAGGGCCATGGCAAATTACTAACTGTCTGAAACAGTTCTCAGTGTGAATCTGGACAGGTTTCCTTGTTGCCATGCCTGTTCTATAATCATTTGGGCGACTCAATAAGCTATCCAATATCGTTTAATGAGTTAATAATTTCCTTTAGTAAAATCACTCAGAGCTACTTTTGTTTTGTTTTGTTTTGTTTTTACTTTTAAATAAAGTCTGGCTGATATCTGGCATTAACAAGTACCTAATCACTTTAACCTACTTATCTCAGATGATACTAAGTGGACATCAGAACATAAAATCCTCATATAATGTTAGGTGGTTAAATTGTGTTGTGACGGAAATCCTGGGTTATTATAGTGATATTTGATGAGAACCGACCCTTTGCTGAAAATACAGACTCCTTCATGAAAAGGTCCTTGATTTTAAGACCAAGCAAGTAAGCTGAGGGCTTTGGTAAGAGGAAAGACTACATCAAGTGTCTTCTTTGATTTCTGTTCTTCTGTAAATGGCCACCTATTTAAGAGCGTAGATTTTACAAATCTAAAATTTAAAGATTCTCATGAAGTTTAAGAATGAAATCAGATGTTTTATCTTTCATTAGTGAATTAATCAAGCCTAAGACTTTTCTGAAATATAATATTCTTTAGTTTTGTTTTTCCATGTGAAAATATATTATTGATCATATAATTAATGCATATAATTAGAAGAGTATCGGTATCAAAGTTTCTAGGCTAGAGTGTATGAGCCAGAGATTGAGTGCTAATAATAGAAAATAATTATAAATGTACCTCAAGAAAAGTATCATGTAAAATAGGATTCAAGTTGCTGGGTCAGTATATAGCACTTCTCTCTAACTAAAAGTATGTTTAAACTTGAATCATTTTTATATATTGAAGTGAGTAAAGTATGCCACTAGCCAGATGTCAGAAAAATCCAGGAACAGAGTACGAGAAAAGAGTTTGATAGAAAATAGTACAAAAATTCCAAAAAGAATTGTTTAAGATTAGATTTTAAAAGTAAAGAAAGTTGTATGTGTATTACATATTGTCACTTCAAATAAGATTGTACAAACTGATGATTTCCAACGTATTATCTGTGGGAGAAGTAAGACACAAAAATAACTGTACTATATCATGTTTTTGTATATTTTCAATACATATCTCAATAATTTCAAGTCAATATGCCACTTTATATGTTTTAAATCTTTCTGTTATATGCATCACAAAAGTTAGCATTGTTCTAGAATATTAGGTTCAAACTTACAATATTGTTTAAAATTTTAGATTATTAAATGCCAATAAAATATGATCCTAGTTATACTAAACTGTCAGGAAAAACAGATTATCCATTTTATACCCTTTGATTCTAAATTTAGGAGGTAGTGGTTATCAGAATGATAAAATATAATTATTAAATAGAATAGAAATAGAATAGAATAAGTAGAATAGAAATAGAATATTGAATAGAATAGAATAAAAGCAAAATAGAATTATTAAATAGTCAAAATAATTAAAGTGTATTGCAAATATATTTTGGAAATTGTTTCTTAGAAGTCCTCAAAGCCAAGTTAGGTGAGAAATTTCACAAGATCTTGTTTTTCATTACTGGAAGAAACCTATGGCTAGGGTTACACAAAAGTTAAAGGACAGGACCACATTTTATGCTTGTCATATACCATAACACATAGGTTTTTTTTTTTTTCCTCTTAGATACAATGCTGTAAATCGTAGGTAGTTTACTTAAATCATCCTTGATGATATAATATGAAGAAAATGAGACTTTTTTAAGATAAATACACACAAAATTACTTTGAAGTGTCCTCAAAATATAAGAAACAGTCATTTTATTGATTATAACTTCTTTAATTATTAGGTATTTCTCCACTTAATTACACAGAAAACAAATTTGGCTGCAACTTGCATGGAAAATCTGAATTATATTATCTTTATTCCTATTATTATATTTGTTTTTGATATGAAAAGTCTTAACATTTTTAATTCAAGGTAATGTGTGCAAATATAGGCACACCTTATTTTATTGAGCTTTGCTTGATTGTACTTTAGAGATACTGATTTAAAAAAAAAAAAGATTAAAGGTTTGCTACGTTAACTTTGCATCTAACAAGTCTATGGCTCTGTTTTACCATCAGCATATGCTCACTTCACATTTGTGTTTCACATTTTGTAATTCAAACTGTATTTTAAACTTGTTCATTATTATTATATTTGGTATTGTAATCTGTAATCAGCCATCTTTGACGTTACTGTTGTAATTGTTCTGAAGTGCTACAAACTGTGCTCCCCCCCCCTTCTCTCTCTCTCTTTCTCTCTCAGATTACACATTCAGGCACACCTAGCAAATGTAGATTAGGTCTTTTAACATAATCCCATATTTCTTGGAGGCTTTGTTCATTTCTTTTCACTCACTTTTCTCTATTCTTGCCTTCTCATTTTATTTCACTGAGTTGATCTTCAGTCTCTAATATCCTTTCTTCTGCTTGGTTGATCAGCTATTGAAACGCGAAACTTGTGTATGCTTCGTGAAGGCCTCGTGCTGTGTTTCTCAGCTGCATCAAGTCGTTTATATTCTTCTCTAAGCTGTTAATTCTAGTTAGCATCTCATCTAACCTTTTTTCTAGGTTCTTAGTTTCTTTGCATTGGGTTAGCACATATTCCTTTAGCTCTGAGAAGATTGTTATTACCCACCTTCCGAAGCCTGTTTCTGTCAGTTAATCAGATTAATTCTCCATCCATCTGTGATCCCTACCTGGTGAGGAGTTGTGATCCTTTGGAGGAGGAGAGGCATTCTGGTTTTTGGTGTTTTTATCCTTTTTGCACTGGTTTCTTCGCATCTTAGTAGCTTTACCTACCTGTGGTCTTTGTAGTTGGTGACTTTCGGATGAGATCTCTGAGTGGACATCCTTTTCATTGCTGATGACGTTATTTCTTTCTGTTTCTTAGTTTTCCTTCTAACAGTCAGGCCCCTCTGCTGTAGGACTGCTGGAGGTCCACTCCAGACCCTGCTTGCCTGGGGAACACCTGCAGAGGCTGTAGAACAATTAAGGGTTGCTGCCAGTTTCTTCTTCTGTTATCTTCATCCCAGAAGGGTACCTACCAGATGTCAGCCTGAGCTGTCCTTTATGAGGTGTCTCTTTAGGTATATGGGGGTCGGAGAGCTGCTTGAGGAGACAGTCTGTCCCTTACAGGAGCTCAAGTGCTGTGCTGGGAGCTCTGTTGTTCTGTGCAGAGATGCTGGGCAAGTACTTTTAAATCTGCTGCAGACTCTTTTCCCAGGTGCTCTGTCCTAGGAAGGTCGGGCTTTATTTACAAGTTCCTGACATGCTGCTGCCTTTTTCATAGATGCTCTGCCCCGCATGGAGAAGCCTAGTCACAGTCTGCCGGCAGAGGCATTGCTGAGCTGCTGCAGGCTCTGCCCAGCTGCTGTGGGAACTGCCTTGGTATTGGCGGACTGCCTCCATAGTGGTGGTCACCCTTCCTCCCACTGAGCTGGACTGTCCTGAGTCCAGCTGTACTTGCTGCAAAACTCTCAACCCAGAGCCTTTCAGATTGCTTGTTTTGTGGGGGTGGTACCTGCTGAGCCAGATTGCCTGACTCCTTGTCTCTGCCCCCTCCCTTTCAGTTGAATAGGCCGCTCTGTCTCCCAGGCTTTCCAGGCACCAGTTGAAACAGTGGTCCATATTTGTGTGAGCTTCTGTGCGCCAGCCTGGCACTGGCTGAAACTGCCATGCTGAAAACTGGTGGTGCTTTTCAGCCCAGGAATCTCCTGGTCTGTGGGCAGTGAAAATTTGTTGTAAATGTGGTGGGCCCTCACCCTCTGCGTTGTTCTTGCTGGGAACTGCACTCTGGAGCTGTTACTATTCGGCCATCTTGGATCAAAAGCTCCATTGTTTTATAAAGCTACTTAAGGTATGTATCACAAAAAACAATATTAATGCTTATTAGTCTGATACAGTCTTAAATGGTTTGAAAATGTAACCAAGCATTATAATTCTATTGTTTTCATGTAAAACTAAAAAATCTAATATATTTTCACCTTTATAATTTTACATAGAAATACATTCTAGAATTAAATATCCCTACAATAAATATTTTAGTGTTTAAGTACTTGCTCATATATTTGCCCTACATAAGAATTTTGTATTTAGAAATTAAAAGGTACTTTGTCAATTAAAAATACAACTTCATAATAATCATCATAAGTGTAATAGGCATGTCCATAAATATTTACTTGTTTCTTTCAACAAAAAGTCTTTTGGTCATGATTACTAGAAATAAAAGCAACCAGTTTATAAAGGTATAAAGAATACAAGTACTCACAATAGATAACACAATGTTTGCATACTGACTCTAATATAAAAATATCATTTTCAAGTATGCACACACATTCACTTAAGAGAGAGACCAACTAACCAGGAGAATACTACATAATTGTTCTTCAAGTATGGAAATGAAAACCTAACACACATTTTTAAAAAGGAAAAAATATATAACAAACAAAATATAATCATATGACATTTTTGCAAATTATTTCATTCAATTTAAAATATTGTCTTGGAGTATTACAATAAATGTTTTACAAATACATTTCAGAAAATATCTAGACCATAAGGATCTTATATTCAAACTTGAAAAAAAAAAACTAACATTTGCAAGAAGAAAAAACACATGAACAAAAATATTGCAAATAAAATGTCACAATGAAAAGCAGACAAATTTAGAGTCATCTTGCTTAAGCCACACATTTAAAATAACTAAATAAGACTCTATTGTGCTAAATACTGTCCTTTGTAATTATAAGCTCAGCTAATTTGCCATCTGTGGAAACGAAGCTAGGCTATTCTAAAGAATTATAAAAATGGAATAGTTTGAATTGCATATGTGGACCAGCAGATGTCACTCTTGTTAAAAGACTGTCTGAGTAATCTTTTCTGAAGGGTAATTGTCCCCTATGGTTGTGGGCAGAATTTCAACATGTGAAAGATTTAGCCCTGACCCCCTTTTCACCTCACCACCTACTTTACACTAATGACAACAGTATCAGTAAATTAGAAATGTCAGCTGCTCTGCCATCAGTTTCCAAAGCTGTTTGGTCTAACTATAATTTATGGTCAATGGTTATATAAGCAGCATTGCCAAATCTCTGTAATTATTACAAAGATATAGCCAGGCACAGAAAATAAATGTTGCTGTAAGCTAAACCAAGCTCTGACATTACTATAATTAGGCTGATGATTCATGCCATTTGTTTCCCTTAGAAGATATGTAGAGTATCTACAGAAAATTAAGCTTCAATTTTTGAATTATTTTTTTTTCTTTTCTAAAACTAGAGTTTGATCAATTAAGAATGGACAAGGCCTGTTAGTTCACTACATTTAATTACTCAAAACATTCATAATATTTTAGACTGCAACCTTTTGGGAATGTTCCTGGTATGAGATATTTATGAAGCAAAAATATAATTTTAAAAATAAATGTCCAGAGTTAAGGCAGAATATCTGGAATGTATATATAGAGAGAGGTATGGTGCATGTGTGTGTGTACTACATGCTCACATGCATGGTATGCTCTTTAAGAAGAAAATATCCAATTCTTATTAGTTTGAGTATGAAACACATATTAGTTGTCATATAGTGAATGAAACACATAACAGTTGTCATAGAGTGAATACATAAGAATCTATCATTATTTGTCAGGTAAAATTTTAATTTTGATAGATAATTTATTATATTAATGGAATTGGTCACACCTCCTTTGGACACAACTATGAATGGAACTAATAAAATTTGAGTCCTGGGTTCAAATACCAGTCTACAAATTATTAAGTTAGTGGGCTTCAACTACATAACTTATCTTGTATACAGCTTTCTATAAATCTAGAAATAAGAAAACACCAATATCTTAGAACAACTGAATTGGCTAAATAAAGTAATACATTAAAAGAAATTATACAGTACTTGGAAATTTTACAATCTCAAAAGACTTTTTAGTTCTCATCCTAAGTAACTTGAATTTCCCAAGGAGGCCACTGATAATGATCACATTTGCCACAGCCTAGTCATTCAAATAAAATATTAACAATAAATTGTGCAGTTGGAAGATGTCCTAAGATTATTAATTCTATTGTCCTACCTAATGTAGAATTAATTACTAGTTTACATACTTTAATATCTTAGAAAAATGGAAGTGATATACTACCAGAGCATTTCCAGTTCACTACCTGACAAAACAGCTTTTTATTTTTGGCCAGCTAAAATTATTCTAGTAACATTAACTTCAAACATGCTTTCCATTTGCTACTTCAATGTAGTCCCAGAAACGGTCTTATAGATATACAAAATACATTTTTCACTCCAAAATACTTGAACATTTTATAACAGCAATCATTTTATAGTAATGGATTTCCAGTTACAGCAATATCGCCTGGTGTTGAGATATTTATTATTACCTACCTTATAGTTTCATTTGAGAATTTACTAACATGTTACTTATAAAAAATCTTTATCTCAGTGCCTTGCATATATTAAATATTCCGTGAATTTATATTATTTTACCCTACCCATCATTCTTGCAACATTGTGGTTAAATCTGGCTATAGTGTCTCACATATGAAATTACTATCCCTTACATTTTAGTAGTTAATTTTACATTTTATTGTTGTTCTAGGATATGTATCATAACACTAACTCAGATTGAGCTGCTCTAAACAAAATTCGTACATAATTTAGGACTATTTTATTTCAATTAACAGAAAACCAAAATGCCTTAAAGAATATCAGTTTCATTGACTCATTTAACTAAATGTAAATAAAAGAAAAAGTAGATATTGATTCTGACTGCTAATGATTCAGAGGTACAAATGAGGTTACCAAGACAATTAATGTTACTAAGACCTAGTTATGACCTATTTTGTGTGTCCACCCCCAACCTCCTTTCTCCCTCTCTTACTCTGATTCATCTACATGATTCAAATATATGAGGGATTTCTCTGTTTTCATTTTTATGGCAAAAGTTGATTTGACGATGGAACAAAATTGAACAATCAGAAAGTTGTGTGTGAGAGAGAGAGAGAGAGACAAAGAGAAATAAATTACCTGTTTTATTGTATACCTTAAGGTGCTAAGATATCCAAAGCCATTCTGATTGATGGTCTTTCATGAGTCCTAATATTTTCTACTTTCTGAAACTTATTAATGGCTTATCTTTGCCTCTAGTCTTCATTTAATTTTTAATTTCATAATACATTGCTCTATTTTCATGAATTGTGATGTTACTCAGTAGGCAATTTCATATTGGAAACTGTTGTCCTTCAGCTGTAAAAAAAAAAAAAATTGAAAGAAAAATGTGTTTCCTTGGTTATTGCCTTGCTTTGATATTTCTCTATTATTCCAATATTAGTCCTCCTAAAGTGATCCACTTATTGTCAGAATTTTTTTCTACTATTTTTGCCACTTTAGGTATTGCTCGATCTGTTCTCTGGGGGCTCTCAAGGGTTTCTCTTTTAACCCTCTGGAGATAGGAGGCAAAAGCACTTGTAAATGAGTTTCTGGGTGTGGTTGCTGAACAAATGCACCTCAGATATTAGAGAGAGTGGGTAAAAGCAGAATAAAACTAAACAAAATGCACCTATTGAGCTCTGGTTCAAAAATGTTCCATATGCTGAAGGAGAACATCACCATATCTGAGAAATTTATTTGCCAGTTAGCAATGTAAATGAGTCTTCAATAAGCTATTGCATCAATCTACCTCGGAGACTAGTTTCTCATGAGAACAAACACTAAGTTGCATTTACTGTTCTGTGATCTGAGTTCCTCATCAAAATCAACATATTGTACAACATCAGGATGGTATCTCTAGATGGATGATGGTGCAGGGAGTGCAAATCCATATAAAAATGAAGTGGCTTTTTCATTGAGAATAAATCATGGATATCTCCTTGACGGTACTGGTTCATTGTAATTAACCTGCCATCAGGTGTATGCCTGCCCTTCCAGGGAAATAAAGCCATTCTTCAACTAAAAACTGATAGGGACTATTGACAGGCTGGGGACGCAGTAACTTAGTGGTAGCCAGGTCAGTCTTGGAGAGTTCATGCAGTTGAGCTCAGGCACAACCTTAATCACTTTATACACGTGGACATTAAGTAAACAACATCCCTTGTCCCCTTGTTTTGGGCAAAATTTCCAGCAGGGGTTGAGTCTTCTTTGCGGTTCCACTGTCCACAAGACAACCCTCTCCAGTATAGATCCAGCTCCAACCAGGAAGCACTTTGTCCTATCTACAGTTCCAAATGAGTGACCACAAGCCTTGGGATCCAGTAACACCATCTTTTCTTGTTACTATCTAAACCAAGGCAGAGTGGAAGCTTGCTTGTGTTTCTGATTTTTAAGTTCTGACAATGTCTTCTGTTGGCCTTTATATTTTGTCTGCATTCTGATCCCTCTCTGTAATATATCTTGAGTGCTTATATCATAATAATAACCTATTGATTACATTATAATAAAAACTTATTGACATTAATTCATTGAACTATTTAACAGGGCCAAAGACAATTTGTATTCACATTTCTGTAGTGTTGTCCTAGTTTTTGAATTTCCTTTTAAGCAGCAGGTTTTTACTTATCCTTGATTGTGCTTCCTGTTTTGTTCTGGCTAATTTTACACAAGTAAATTTTTCTAACTTTGTCTTGCTTTCTAATTTAGTTTAGTCTCTTTCCCAGGAAAAAACTGGTGGAGCTAAAAAAAATGTTCTCTCAAATATGTTTTTTTTTTTAATTATTTTCCTGTGGCTAAAATTAAAGTACTTGCATCCTTCTATATGAGAGATTACATTTCTGTGTTTCCAAATTACACACATTTCTCTAAATATGCCTTTGTATTTTCATGTACTACTTTCTAATTTGAACTTCCCATAAAAAGAAACATGTTAGTAAGATTCTTCTTGTTTCTGCACTTACTTTGTCATTTCTTTGTCCCTTGCAGTTTTCTCTATGATGTAATATTTACAAAAGCATCCCATGTTAGAAGTTTGCATATGAAAAGAAGGAAAACTTCACCTGCATCAATCTTTCCTGTTAATTGGTCATTTTCTCCTACTGAGCTTCAAAATAGCCCATATAGAAACTGCACATAGAAATACCACATATTGAAAATAAATATAGAAATATCTATAGAAATATTGCATCTAGGAATACTGAGTATTGACCATAATCAATATAAATGACCTACTTTTAAAACCTCATTTCACTGGATGTTGCCATGTTTCTGTGGGAGTTTTACGAAGTATTTTTCTGTTTTTTTTTTTTTTAACTGACTTTACAGGGGTACATTTTGCATAAAATAAAATGTATCAATACTTGGTGTGCAATTTGATAAATTTTTAAAAATATACATTCACATAACAACATGAGTGTATATGACAAACAAAATCACAATACTTATATTATTCCTGTGAGGTTCCATTGCCCATTTACAGTCAATCACCAAATATCTGGTCCCAGAAAAACAATTATCTTTTTTCTACCATTATGGACTAGAATTATTTTTCCTAGGTTTTCATTCAAATTTAATTATATATTTTTTTACTATATCTTTATATTCAGAAGGATAATTTTTGCTAGTAACACATATTTTGTATAAGTACACGTCATTGTTTCTATTAATAATATACCATTGTGTGTGTTTGTGTGTGTGTGTGTGTGTATATATTATATATATATATATAAATATATATATGTCCTAAGGTGTACATTTATTGGCCTACTGATGCATACTCCAGTATTTGGTTATTATAAATATAGTTGACATAAACATTCTGGTACATGCCTTTGTGTAAATGTTTTCATTTATCTTCAGTGAAAACATAGAAGTTCAACTGCTTTGTAATATGTTAAATATGTATTTACATATCTTAGATCTGCCAAGCTATTTTTTTCCAAAGTGGTTATAACATTTTACTTGCTCACAATGCAAAGCCTTCTAGTTGCTGTATATCTTTAACAACATTTTGTATTTTAAGTAAATTTTAGCCATTCTATTGGGTGTGTAGGGATATTTAATTTTAGTTTTACTTTACATTTTCCTGCTAACTCAACAAATGAGCTTCCTTCATGGGTTTATTGGCTATTTGTCTTCTTTTTTACTTCAAATATTTTGTCTGTTTTTAGTGAGATTAATTTTCTTGTAATTATTGCACTGTAGGAGTCTTGATATATTCCAGACTTAGATCTGCCTTGTCTTATCATGTCTTGTCATTTTCAAAATAGTCAAATAACACATTTCTAATCTTGTCACATTGTACATTGCAATAAAAATAATTTTTCTTTTGAGCTTTGTGTTCTATCTAAAACCTGTTTTCTTAAATTTAGCTAAGGATTTCACTTGTGTTTCCTTCTGGAATTTTCAAATGTTTCATTTTTACTTTTAGGTCTATGTTACATTTCAAGTTTCGTTTTTAGCATGGTTTGAATTAAATGTTGAAACATATATAAAATCTGGAGTTGTTACAACATAATTTGTTATAAGAACTTTATCCATTGAACTACCTTAGTGTCGCTATTGAAAAATCAACTGGCTTTTACATATGGCATAATTCAGCATTCTTTGTTATGTTATTTTTATTTGTAAATCTACCCTTATGCGAATACCAGGCCTAATTGTTTACTATATCTTTATAGTAATGAGAAGTCTTGAAAACAGATAGTCTAGACTCCCAACTTTTTTTTTTTTTAATTTCAAAATGGTTTTGGCTATTCCAGGTTATTTGTATTTCTCTTAAATCATTAGAATATTTTGTCAATTTTGTCAAAATATCTGCTGACATTTTGATTGTGATAGCAATTAACAAGAAAATTAATTGGTAAAGAACTGATGTCTCAGGATTAACCCTTCTAATCCAGGAACATCATATACCTCTTTTGTTTACCTGTTATTTTAATACTGCATTCTTATCCATATAAGGTTCTTAGAAATATATTTTTAACTTTCTACCTAAGTATTTATTATATGATATTCTACATTTTTTAAAGTTTAGCATTCTGATGATTGCTAGTATATAAAATTAAAATTTTGTGCAATTAACGATTGTATTCCAAGACATTGCTAAAGAAGTTTATTCATTCAAGTAATTTTTTGGAAGATTCAAGTTTTCTACAAATATAATCATGTTTTTTTGTGAAAAACAGGCAATTTATCTTCTTTATTTTCAATCTATAAGCCTTTTCCTTCTTTTTCTTGCCATGTTGTTCTGGCTAGAACGTGTAGTATAGTGTTGAATAGAAAAGGGCATAATTTTAGAAAGAAAGCATTTTGTCATTCAGCATTATGTAGGATATTGGCTTCAGGTTGTTCATTTATGTCCTTTATTTCATTAAGAAAATTTTCTTCTACTTTTCTTATTTTTTGAATTATATTTTAAATTTTTATGGGTACCTAGTGGATGTATATATTTATGGGGTACAAGAGATGTTTTGATCTTGTTACTTGTTTTTTGTCTGTTTAGGTTTTGGATTTCTTCCTGGTTCAATCTCGGTAGGTTGTATGTATCTAGGAATTTATTCATTTCTTCTAGATTTTCCAACTTATTAGCAAATAGTCACTTATAGAAGCCACTATTGATCTTTTAAATTTATGCAGTGTCATTTTATTTCTGATTTTGTGTATTTAGATCTTCTCTCTTTTTTTTCTTATTCTGACTAAAGCTTGGTCAATTTTGTTTAACTTTTCAAAAAACCAACTTTTTGTTTAATTGATATTATTCTCTTCATTTCGGTTTCATTTGTTTCTGCTCTATTATTTCTCTACTACTAATTTGGAGTTTGGTTAGCTTTTTATTCTCTTGTTCCTTGAGTTCCATCATTAAATTATTTATTGGAAATTTTTCCTCTTTTTTGATGTAGGCACATATAACTATAAAATTCTTTCTTAGTATTGCTTTTGCTATATCGCATATTTTATAAATTTCTTTCTTAATTTCTTCATTAACCTACTGGAAATTCAGAAGCATATTGTTTAATTTCCATGTATCAGTACAGTTCCCCAAATCTTCTTGTTATTAACTATTAGTTTTCTTCAATTGTGATCAGAGAAAAATGCTTGATACTATTTCAATTTTTTGAATGTTTTAAGACTTGTTTTGTGACTTAACATATAATCTATCCTTGAGAATAAAACATGCACTGAGGAAAAGAATGTGTATTCTGTAGCTCTTGGATAAAATGCTTTCACTAGCATGGACTATCTTTTTTTGTCCCTTTATTTCAGTCTATGAATGTCTTTGTAGGTACAGTATGTTTCCTATAAGCTACCTATCAATGAGTCTTCTTTATTTATGCATTCAGCCAGCCTTTGTCTTTTGATTGAATTAAAAGTTTAGTCCATTTACATTCAATATTATTAGTGATAAGGAAGGATCTACTCCTGCCATTTTATTTGCTTTCTGTTTTTGTTTTTGATTGTTGTTTGTTTTTGTCTTCTCTTCTTTCTTTCTTTCCTTCATGTCTTCTTCTAGTAAAGGTGATTTTCTTTGGTAATATGATTTAGTTCTCTGCTTTTTTTTTTTTTTTTTTTTTTTGTTTTTTTTTTTTTTTTTTTTTTTTTTTTAATTTTTTTTTGTTTTTTTTTTTTTTTTTTTTTTAATCCATTGTTGTTTTTTGGTTTCAGATTACCATGAGACTTGCAAATACTATCTTATAACTCATTACTTCAACTGATGACAGCTTAACAGTGTTTGCATGAACAAAGAAGTGAAAGAACTCTAAGAAAACCTCTATTTCTTAATTTTGACCCCCCAAAATTTTTCACTTTTTTATTATTTCATTTATATCTTATTGTATTGTCTATGTCTTGAAACATTGTAGTTATTTTTTTATTGGTTCATCATTTAGTCTTTCTACTCAGGATAAGAATAGTTTACATGCCACAGTTACAGTGTGATAATATTCTGTTTCTCTGTACACTTACTATTAGCAGTGAATTTTTTAACTTCAGATGATTATTTATTGCTCATTAATGTCCTATTCTCTCATATTTAAGTACTCCCATTAGCATATTTTGTAGAATGAGTCTGGTATAAATGAAATCCCTCAGCTTTTATTTGTATGGGAAAATCTTTATTTCTCCTTCATATATGAAGGATATTTTCACCAGATATACTATTGTAGGATAAAAGTGGCTTTTCTTTCTTTCTTTTTTTTTCTTCAGCACATTAAAATGTCATGCCACTCTCTTTTGGCCTGTACCATTTTCACTGAAAAGTCTGTTGCCATATGTATTGGAGCTCTATTAGGATCTTTTGCTACTTATGCTAGACTTTTGAAAGTTTGAGTATTAAATGCTTGAGGTACTCTTCTGTGAGTTAAATCTGCTTCTTGTTCTATAGCCTTCTTGTACTTGAATATCGATATCTTTATTTAGGTTTGAAGTTCTTTGTTATTATTCCTTTCAATAAACTTTCAACTCCTATCTTTCTCTACTTTCTATTTAAAGTCTTACATTTGAGGCGATTTTCTAGATCCTGTAGGTTTGCGTCATTGTTTATTATTATTTTTTCTTTTGTCTCCTCTGTATTTTCAAATAGCTTCTCTTCAAGCTCAATAATTATTTCTTCTGCTTGGTCAATTCTGTTATTAAATAATTCTGCTGCATTCATATGCCAGTTGCATTTTTCAACTCCAGAATTTCTGCTTGATTCTCCTTAATTATTTCAATCTGTTTGTTAAATTTGTGTGATAGAATTCTGAATTCCTTCCCTCTGTTATCTTATATTTCTTTGAGTTTCCTCAACAACAGCTACTTTGAATTCTCTGTCAGAAAGGTCACATATATCCATTTCTCCAGGATTGGTCCTTAGTGCCTTATTTACTTTCTTTGGTGAGGTCACGTTTTCCTGAATGGTATTGATGCTAGCAGATGTTCTTCAGTGTCGGAGCATTGAATATTTAGGTGTTCATTGTAGTCTTCACTTTCCAGGCTTATTTGTAGCCATCCTTTCGGGGGAAACTTTCCAGGTATTTGAAAGAATTTGGATGTTGTGATCTAAGCTGTTTCTGTCTTAGGGGACACCCCAAGCCCATAATGTGATTCCTGCAATCTCATAGAGGTACTACCTTGATGGTCTTGGACAAGATCCTGAAGTATTCTCTGGATTACCATTCAGAGACTCCTGTTCTCTTCTTTTACTTTCTCCCAAACATGCAGAGTCTGTCTGTTCTGAGCTATATAAAGCTGGCTGTTGAGTGACACAAGGACTCCTGATGCCACTACAACTATGACAGTGCTGGGTCAGATCTGGAGCAAGCACAGTGCTGGGTCTCACCCAAGGCTTGCTGTAACCACTTTCTGGCTACTGCCTATATTTGCTCAGGCCCTGGGGCTCTGCACATGCAGAGCTAGCCAGACCTATGTCCTTCCCTTCAAAGTGGCAAGAGCCCACAAGCCCTGGGTGGGTCCAGACATGTTGTCTAGAAGTCAGGGACTAGAGGAAAAGACCTTAGAAGTCTATTAGATGTTCTATTGTTTTACAGCTTAGCTGGCACTCAAACCACAAGATGCAGTTCTTCCCACTTTTTTTTTTTTTTTTTTTTTTGATACTGAGTCTTGCTCTGTCCCTCAGGCTGGAGTACAGTGGCATGATCTTGGCTCACTGCAACTCCACCTCCAAAGTTCAAGCAATTCCCCTGCCTCAGCTTCCCGAGTAGCTGGGACAACAGGCCCGCACCACCACGCTCGGCTAATTTTTTATATTTTAGTAGAGATGGCATTTCACCATGTTGGCCAGGATAGTCTCAATCCCCTGACCTTGTGATCCATGCACCTCAGCCTCCCAAGGTGCTGGGATTACAGATGTGAGCCACCATGCCTGGCCTCCCATTCTTCCTTCTCCTTTCTGACGGCAGAGGAGCCTCACTCCATAGCCACTACCACCCCTGGCTATAAGGAGTAGTCCCAGACTACTGCTGATGTTTCTTTAAGGCTCAAGATTTCTTAAGTCAACTTCTTGTAAATGCTGGGTGGTCTGAGACTCACCCTTCAGGGCAGTAGTCTCTCCATTGGACAGGGGCAAGTCCAGAAATGCTATCCAAGAGTTAATTTCTAGAATTGGAGGCCCCAAGAGCCTTCTTGGTGTTCTGCCCCCTGTGGCTGTGCTGGGACCTAAGGTGCAAGGCAAAGTCTTCTTTACTTTTCCCTCTGCTTTTCTCAAGCAGAAGTTTTGCCCCATAGCCACCAAAGTTGATAATGTGCTGAGCCTTGTCTGAAGTCAGCAAGTCTCAGAGGATCACCAAAGGCCCTGAGCTCAGCCAATGTCCTCAATGTAGTACCTGCATATTGCTGCTGGTTGTTTAGGGCCCCAGGGCTTTTCAGTTAGCAGTTGATAATTGCTGGCAGGACTGAGTCCTTTCTTTCAAGGCAGTGAGTTCTCTTCTGACCCAGAGAGTGTCCAGAAATATTTTCTGGGAGTAAGGACCTGGAACAGGGGTCTCATGACTGACTGGTGCCCTATCTTGCTATGGCTGAGGTGTTATCAAGCAAGTATGATGCAAGACAAAGACTTCCCTACTTTTTCTTCTCCTCTCCTCAAACTGAAGAAGGGTGTCTCTTTTGGAGCCATGAGCTGTGTGCCTGGGGTTAAGGAATGAGTGAGGCCAGCATTCCTTTGGCTGCCCCAGCTGGTTTCTCAGTGTATCTGTGCCCTCCCTAGTGCACTGTCTCTGGGTGTCCTTCAGCCCTAGGACCCACCTAAGGGTTGCAATCCTTCTGGCCAAGACTACCTTTCACGTTTACTTATAGACTAACAGCACCCTGCCCTCGGTGGCAAAGCATACGGAAACTCAAGTTCTGACCTCCAGGATTGGAGATTTCCCTCTGGCTAGGGCTTGTTTAAATGCTCCCTGTGTGGACTGGCATCAGCCATTTGGTCTGGTTTTTTTTTTTTCTGCTTTAACAGGACAGTACTTAATTTAATCCCAAACAGTTGCTGTGCTCTCTCTCCCCAAGTGCTCACAGACACTCCACATTGCACCACTGCCACTGAGGGTAAAGGATTGGTGGCATCGGTGACTAAGAACTGTTTTTTTAATCACTTCAGTGCCTTCTTCAGTCATTTAAAGTTAAAACTAGTTGCTATTGAGGGAATGTATTCTCTCCTTGGGTCCACAAGGGGGTGTGGTTTCAAAGGTAAGAACTTCTCAGTGACATGCCCAACCTGCCTTCTTTCACATCTCCATCCTGGAGCTTAGAGGTCTTTGTTTAACTTTCATGCACTTGGGAAGATATACTGCCCAGATAAGCTCCCTTTGTCTAGAAAGCCCTAGAAAAACTATGGAAGGACTCTGGGCCAAACAACAAATCAGATGTCAGAAATCAAAGATCAGTCACTCCAGCAGAAGTTTAGAGGAACTCCTTTTATATGACAGAAAACTTGAATAGGGCAGGAAGAACTCCCAGGTTAAAAGTCCCCTTCTCCCACAACTGAGTGGACTCCATTTCTGGGAATCTTGCTCTCTCTTTCTATTTCTTTCTCCTTTTTCTCTCTCTCTCTGCCTAAATACATCACTTTCTGCAAAACTCTTTGGGGTGCGATATTTACTTAAAGGAGCTCACTGCCCCCAACGGGGTCCTCTCTCCCATTCTTGGGTCAGTGAGGGACCAAGGGCCTAGAAGAACACATCCTAACAGGGAACAACCTGAACCCATCATCTGCAATTCGGTCACACTATGAGTGCTCAACTAATTTTTGGTTCTCATGAAGGTGGTTTTTCTGTGTAGATAGTTGTGAACTTTGTGTTCTTGTGGATGCTCTCCAGGGTAGCAATCAAAGCTTCTTATTCTGCTATCTTGCTCTGCTCCTAGACTGTTTCCTTATTTTTTAATCTTGAAATAATTATTGTACTGTGTCAAATTATTTAATAAAAATGTTTTGCTCTTATTCTTTTAATATAGGGAATTTCCTCAACTGTTTCTGAATTTTAGGTAAAACTTTCATTTCTGAGATGATGATGATTATGTTTACTTAATTTTGTGTATATATTCCCCAATTTTCATAACATAGTATTTTCTTCTACCTGAGGAATTTTTCATTGAACATTTTTTTTGCACTGCAGGTTTGTTAGAAGTAGATTCTCCCAGCTTTTGTATGTATGAAAAATAGACCTTTTTCTTCACACTGAAATATAGTTTTACTTAGTATGGAACTGTAGGTTAGCTCTTTCTCGCAGCATTCCAAAGAAGTAAGTGAAACATTTTCACTTAGTATGGAATTTTAGGTGAGCATTTTCTCCCATTATTATAAAGATGTCATTTCATTGTCTTTTATCCTTATGCATTTATGTTAGAAATTCTGCACTCACTTATATTTGTCCTTTTAATATGGCTTTTCTCTAATGTATTTAATTTTTAATTTTATGATTGGTTTTCATCAAAATAATTAGCATCTGTCTTAATGCAGTTTTCTTTGTATTTCTTTCATGCATATAGTTCACTGTGTTTGTAGGTTTTTAGCTTATAACGTTGGAAAGTATTTCTGCTATTACTTTTTAAAAATTTTGCCCCTCCCTCTTTCTAAGACTATATTTTCACATATTTTAGGGTAAATAGAAATTACCTAAGTTTTCTTAACATTTATTATTTCACTCTTTTTTTCTTATTCTCTTTTGTTGTTCACAGTTTTGATTGCCCTGTCTTCGGATTGACTAATGTTTTCTTCCACATCATCCAAACTGCTGTTTTCTGTTATTTGCTTACAGAAAACTTTCACTATGAGTAATCTCAGTTTCATCTTTATTATTTCTCTTAGGTATGTCTGGAAACTTTCCATTTGTTTTTTTCAGTAGGGTCAACTTTTAACGCATTAAGCATAATGAGCATACTTAACAGCCCTGTCTTCTAATTCCATTATCTTTTTTTTATTCTGAATCTTTTTTGACTTGTTTTTTCCTGTATTACTGGTGACATTTTCCACTTCTTATCACATCTGATATTTTTTTGGATCCTTGGCATTGTGAATGTTATATTTTTGAGTGATAGGTCTTGTTTTATTCCTTTTAAAATTATTGAGCTTTGTTCATCGCACAATCGCTTGAAGAACACTTTGATCATTTTATGACTTACGTTTATTAGATTGAGTCTAGCATACCTTTGATTCTAGTGCTTCTTTAACCCAACCAAAATATCATAAGCCTTTTAACAAATCTTCTTAATACTCTGTATATTCAATGAGCTGTTTTCTCTCCAGCTCTCAGGAACTCAAATGACTCCTAGTCCTGTGTGAACAGAAAAAAAAATTTGCACTTTGTAACTATCCAGTAATATGTTTCTTTAGTAGCTTTTCTATGTTTGGCCTTATGGAATTTTATGTTATCCACTGTCATGTTGATATTCAAACAAAGACTTCAGCACCCTTTGACTAGCTCTATATCTCTTTCTTTGTGACATTTTCTTCTCTCTGTACAGTATCCCCAAAATTCTAGACATGTTGACATTCCTAGAATCCAAGACGATTATCTCCAACATAGAAAGACCACTTGGCACATGTGTATTTGTCCCACTTAAAATATGGTTTGGAAACTCTCTCCAGGAAGAAATCTGAGGGCATTTTAGGGCGCATTCTCTGATGTATCTCAGTCTTAAAATGTCTGTTTCACAATGACGGAGAAGCGCTTTCATATACTCTGCCATGTTTTCTAGTTGTTTTACACAGTAGAATAAGTTCTGTAGCAATTAGTTCTTCACGTGTGGAAACAAAATTATCCTTTAAAAGTACTGTTATTCTTCTAGTCACTCTAGATTTTAACTTGCTGGAGCTTGAATAACTGACCCTTAAAAAAATTCTTTTTTTCTCCTGAATTTTAGTAAGTTCAGAATATTGAGCATAAGTTATGCAAAGTAAAACTTATAACAACCTATCCTGCATAGTAGAAAAATAAGTAGCCTGTGAATTGAGAAAAACAAAAGTATTCATTTGTTGTCTCCCTTAAGTATAACTCCATTTTCTTGTACTGACACTAATATATAATACAATTTTACAGTTCTAATCAAACTTCTGGTAGGATTAACTCTAATTTATCCACATGTACAAGATCAAATGCCTACTAACTAAATGACTCTATCCTAAAAATCTTTTGGGAATCAGTTTTATATGATGCGTTTTGTACTGTTACTCATCATGCCTGTCCATAATTGCCTGTGGTCATGTGTTATGGGTGAATGCGTCACTCTAAATGAGGACACAAGGTAGACCTCTCTTCTTCCTAAATAAGTATGAACCACAATCAACCATTTTTGTTAATTACAACTGGAAGTGAATTGCATTATGCACAAATCTACCTTGAGACTGTTTCTCTAGTCAACAGTGATTGACCTCAGAAAAGCAAACATATTACTGATGTGATTTTCATTATTTAATTTGAGTTTTCATACTCTAATAAAATCTGTCCCACAGGTGGGCCACAATTCTACAGACTGAGTAGCCACAGAATATTATGTGAATAGCCATCCAATCATGAGTAAAAGCCAAAGTATTATTTTTAATATTGAGTACTATTTCAATATAAGTCCCATATGTAATAAAATAAATATTTAGGAAAACTACTTCCTCTGAAAATTTGGTTTAAGATGAGTGCTTTTTCAAAAAGCATCATAATTTCACTCTTATTATCTTTTCATTTTAAATCTATAATAAGAAGCTGTGTTGGATCTATTTATAAGAAGCTGTGTTAGAGTTATGTTATAAATTTCCTATTCATCTATAAAACACTGTATCATCTAATTGTCTATTTGTATTTTTCAAATACCTACAATATATATTTATACATAGATAGCATATTATAAAAATGTGTAAATATGTGTGTTACACAAATACATTTCATCTATTTTTAATAAGACTGATATTTTAGTATCTATTATAATTAGTATGACATGTTTAAGCATATATAAGTATAAATAATCTGACATCATATATATATTGAAATATATATATATAAGAACATTTATTTATTTATTTATTTATTTAGACAGAGTCTTGCTCTGTCACCCAGGCTGGTGTGAAGCGATGCTATCTTGGCCCAGTGCAACATCTGCCTCCTGGGTTCAAGTGATTCTACTGCCTCAGCATCCCAAGTAGATACATTTTTTATTTTTAATAGAGATGGTGTTTCACCACATTGGCCAGGCTGATCTCTAACTACTGACCTCAGGTGACATGTGACCTTAACCAACCTTGATATAGTTATTATTATTAAACTGCTACTTGAATAATAAAAAATAAAATATGGGTTATATATTTGCTTTGCCTGGTTATAGTTGCTATAAAGTACATAAGATATTCTGTTTTCTAACTTGGAAGCTAATAGTAAAAGAGATAGCAATCATTAATTGTTGTATAAATGCTTTTGTCCTAAATAATATGGTTATGCCTCATTTTGTCAACTGCCATGTAGAAGGAAGGCACTAAGGTTAAATGACTAATTAAATTTTATTTAAAATAGCCAATATATCAGATATATTCTAGTATTCACAATCTGCCTAAGGAATATTTCAGGCATTAAAATTGATGCTTCTTTAAGAAAGGAAAGTTCAAAGATATCTATGGATGAAATAACCTTCAAGTAGAAGGAAAGTTGAAACATGTAAGAAGGGTGTTCATTCAATTTTTTTTTTCAGACAAAAGTTACTTACATATACAAAGTACTGTACCCAAATCTAGGTATACAATGAGGAACAAAAATAGATATTATCCTTGACCTTATTGCACCTGAATTCTAGTGATGACAGAGAGATATCAATACCTAATCACACAAATCATCATCTAATTTCCAACCCTAACAAGTATTGTGAAGAAACAATTACACAGATGTCATAATTTTATAGGTACAAAGAAGATTATGAGGAAATCTCTGAAATCAGAAAAAAGTAAAGAACTTTGTCATCTAAAGAAAATGAGAAGTACAGAACAGCATATGTGACAGGTTAGAGGCAGGCAAGAGCAGTCCAAGGTTCCTCAAAAGTCTGGAGGGAATGATACATAAAGAATAACGTCAAACTTGGTAAGAGGTAAAGCTTGAAGAGGACATATAGTTGGATGAACACCTTTTGTAGACTCCTTCTTTTAATTATAAAGTTTTGAAGGCTTTTCATTAAAAGGGTATCATAATCACATTTATATTTTTAAATTATTACAGCCGTAGTAAAAATAGCAGACTGCAGAAAAACAAACATGGTTACAGGTAGATAAATTATTATAGAAGTTCACTTAGGATAAAAGTGATTTTGTTAAAACTGGAGCACTGCATGAATTTGAGATATATTTATGAACCATATAAAATAGGTTATGGTAGGCAGGGCGCAGTGGCTCATGCCTATAATCCTAGCACTTGGAAGGCCGAGGCAGATGGATCATGAGGTCAGGAGTTCAGGACCTGCCTGGCAAAGATGGTGAAACCCCATCCCTACTAAAAATACAAAAATAGCCAGGTGTGGTGGCAGGCACCTGTATTCCCAGCTACTCAGGAAGCTGAGGCAGGAGAATCGCTTGAACCCAGGAGGTAGAGATTGCAATGAGCCAAGATTGCACCACTGCACTCCAGCCTGGGTGACAGAGTGAGACTCTGCCTCAAAAAAAAAAAAAAGAAAAAAATGTGGTAATAGACTGTACAGACTGAAAGGGAAATGTGGTAATAGACTGTACAGACTGAACCCTATTATTCAAGTTTCTCCAGAATCCAATGAGCAATATATTATTGACTGTCTGCTATGTGCCAGAGCTGAACGGTAGCAGTGAGATGACTACATTGTTTTCAAAGACCTAACTGTCTAGAAACACTAGACATACAGAAATGGCTAGCATGTCTTTAAATGTGATTTAATCAGCTTTTTTCTTAGCTTTAGACAGTTCCAATTTAGCAATTAATTTTGTACCATCTAGAAATATATTTATAAAGACTTATTGAAACAAACCCATAGGTATCAAATTTTATAGCCTAGTTGTTTGGGTGCCTGTTGCAGCAACGGTCTACTCCAGAACACTTACTAATATTTCTCATTTAGCTAAGGTGATAAAGTGTCCTGAAACCCTGTGAGGCCAAATGCATGTAACACCCAGAGACTGTTCCAAGGTTTGTAAAAATATCTTATCAGTCTCACTAGGTAATCTTCCCAATAAATAGATAAATAAGAATTCAGCAAGTAATTTAGACCCATTATCTTATCTCCCTTTGTTTCATCAAGGCTCCTTTAGTAACTTGGGCACCTGGCCAGAAGCCTGTAAGGAATCTATTATAGATTGTGTTTAGCCTCTTTAGGACCCTGTAAATCAGGCCCTTTATGTAAGCCACATAGTTGTCATAATATTCCAAGTTGTTGTTGAGGACAAGCAGAGTCTATCACTTTAGCAGTATCGATTACAAAAAAAACAGAAAGCAACACAGACTAACTTACACAAGGAATTTTTGGAAGGATTTTGGATCTCACAGTGGCTAGAACAATGTGCATTCCACAGGATCACAGAGCAGGAAGCAGGAAATACAGCGTCTGTTGAGAAGCACAACTTCATGAACATGACACTGTCGCAAAGAGAGCAACAGTATGATCACCATGCCACCACTGGATCTGCTCTCTAGGCAGAACTGACTGAAGCTGATAAATGTTCACCACATAAGACTGACTGCTGCTTGACAGGCTGGTTTGGGTAAAGTACCTAGAATGTCAATCCCTAGGCACATTTACCTGAATTGTGGGGTTTAGTTTTTTCCTGCACATTAGTTCTAGAAATTCATGGAAAGATGTCTAGGTTCAGAGGAGCAGCAATCATTAAGATAATAAAGAATGACTCTTTGTGCCCTAGGGTTACGTTGGAGGCTGTGACAAAGATGTCACAATCTAGTAGTAACAGCGCTGACATAAGACAGCCTGAGGTTCAAATCCAGCTCTGTCACTACCTAGCTTCCTGTCTTGAGCAAATCACTTAACTGCTAGAGTTGTATCATGAAGAAAAGATAGACAGTAGGCCTTAAGTTTTCACCTCAGGGATAAAAAGTTCTAAGTGTTCAATGATTTTTTTTATTTGTTTTACCAGCACTACTGAAGTCATTGTCCACTTTATTATTTTACACAACGTGAGAATTATGACTTAGAAATTCAGTTACAGGATTAAATTTTGAATTTAATTCTAGAAAAAAAAAACTATGTTAGTGACAATAGATTTGAAAAGATAAAATCTAAATAAGACCTTTGTAAAAA
>NW_016107798.1:1149121-1240133 GCF_001604975.1 Cebus imitator
AAAAAAAAAAAAAAAACCTTTTTTGTAATTATGGAAATTACCAATTTCCTAATAGAAAAATGCCCACTAGAGAGCAATGTATGTCAAAATAGAAAATTCTAGTTATCTAGAAATCAGAGCCTTTTCCCCCAGAAAATATTCTAGAGAAACATATTCTAGGAGGCAACTTGGGAAATTTATTTGAAACTCAGGAAATTTTCATTTATGAATCACTCATTTATTCTGCATATAAGGACAATGGAAGTGGGAGGGAACTATTTATTATATTGATTAAGATTGTTCAGTCTAGAATAAGACTGCCTGGTTCAAAGCTACACTTCAGCATTCTAGCTGAGTAGTTTTGGGTAAGGTCATAACCTCTTCAAACTAGCTTCCTATTTTATAAAATGGGAATAAAATAATATTGGTGTGTATCTGCTGTGGTCTGAATGTGTACCCCAGAATTCATGTGATAGACCTAATCCCCAACGGGATGATATAAGGCCATGAGGTCTGTTGAAAAACTGTTAGGTCATGAGGCTAATGCCCTTATGAATGAGATTTGTTTCTTTAAGAGCCTGCTTGGCCCTATCATGTGATGACATAGAAGGTCCTATCAACCAGGTACTAAATTAGCTGGTGCCTTGTCTTGAAATTCTCAGCTACCAGAACTATTGGAAATAAATTTCTGTTGTTTAGAAGTTATCCAGTTTATAGTATTTTGTTAGAGCAGCCCAAACAGATGAAGACAGTATCTCTAAGGGCTCTTTTCACAGTTAAATTAAATAATGAGATAATTCAAGCATGTTAAATAAACAAAAATAAAGTAATAGAATGAACGCACATAGTTCACCTAATGTGTGTACAATTGTCTTACGAACTTTCCTCTTTCCTTAAACAACAGAATCCAATGGTCCTCAATGTTTGCAAGCTAGAATCATCTTTAAAAATAATTTAAATGTCAGTATCCCATGCCTGATTTTCTGAATTATAAATTCTAAAGTTGGTCATAGTCATATGACTGTGCATTTTTATTAAGGAGTGTTCAATATACATAATTTAACCAATATTTAAAAGCACCCATTTGGTTAACTAAGTAGCATGTTAAAATAATGAGTAATTTTGTTTGAATTTTCCAGATATGAACTTTCTTTTTCTACAAAACTATTTTAGAAAGCATCTTGCTGCTACAAATCTTTGTAATTTCAGTAAAATGTGAAATATTGGTAAATACAGCTTATTGAAGATATTAACTTTTTCTAGATGAATTAGGGTTATCTTAGATCATTTTTTGGTATGCCAAAATTGACTACATGAAAGCTAATTGTATTTTAAAAAGTATATATATTAGGGATTCAGAAAGATCTGGGCCATCTTTTTTTACTAGCTGTGTGATCTTAGACCAGTTCCTTGGCCTTTCTGAGTGTACTTTTCCTCATTTAAAAAAAGAATAATGAATGAAATAATTAGGAATATATTTGATTACCTGAGATAATGGAAGAAAAATTTTTGAAAAAGTTATGTTTAATAAACAGTAGCTTAATGGTGAATAATGCTACTCATTTTACTTGGAGACAATATCAACATAAAACCAGCTTCTGTTGAAGATATATATTCAAATTAATTTTATTGGAGAAAATACTTTTAATGCTTTAGTTTATCAGATGTAATTTCCTGCCAAATTCAAATCTGGAAATAAATTTCTATTATGTAAGGATTTTTACTAGTACTTATTTATTGAGAGAATTTTTTGTTAAAATAAAAAGAAACCTTTTTAAGCATTCTCAATTTAAAAACTAAAGTCCAAGAGAAATTTAGGTGTAGCTGGCTTCAATTGGGTCAGAATTTACTTTATATCTCTTTGGCTCAATGTGGTATCTTTTTTCTTTTTTCTTCTACATACACTTTTACTCTGTTTTTCTTATATATGGCCCATTAAAGCTGTTCGACAATAGTATATTTAACACTGAATTGATGAATTCATTTGGCCTTAAAAATTTTATTGTCCAAGTTAGTTATAAACCTTATCAACTTCTTTGTGATGTCAATAGGACAGGTGTTATTTTATGCCCACCTAATAAAAGACAAAGTAGGACAAAGGCAATGAGTGTAAGTGACTAATGTTACACATCTATTAAATGCAAAGGAATCAGTTCGGTATCCTGCCTCTCCATTATCCCACCTTGCTCATAATGGTCGTGGTGGTTCATTAGGGGTGATGGTGATTTCAAATATAGGAATCACAGCCAAGCATGGTTGCTCGTGCCTATAATCCCAGCACTTTGGGAGGCCAAGGTGGGTAAATCACCTGAGGTCAGGAGTTCTCCACCAACCTGGCCAACATGCTGAAATCCCATCTCTACTAAAAACACAAAAATTAGCTGGGCATGGTGGCACACGCCTGTAATTCCAGTTGTTCAGGAGGCTGAGGGAAGAGAATCACTTGAACCCATGAAACAGAGGTTGCAGTGAGCCGAGATCACACTACTGCACTCCAGCCTGGGCAACAGAGCAGGACTCTATCTCTAAAAAATATATGTATATAGTATATATATGAAAACATATATATCCTACAGTATATATATAGTATATATACAGTATATACATTACTACAGTATATATACATATGTAGAACATACATATATACAAAATATACTACGTACACATATATATGTAGTAGTATATATGTGTACATAGTATATATGTGTATACAAAATATGTATCTGTAAATATACATATTTTATATAAATTAAAAAATGTATAGTGTGTATGTGTATGTATGTATATATATGAATCAGTCCAGTATTAGTTCCCTCTCAATTATCTCACCTTGTTCATAATACTGGCAGTGGTTCAGCGGTGTTAATAAGAAATAATAGACAAGAGTTTTGTTATCCTACAAAAGCATTTTAGCACTCTTTTAAAATGAAATACATAAAATATGTTGGCTGCATGCCTAAGTCTGAAAGTTGTACTTTTAAATGTCTTTTGCTACATATAACTTGCATGATAGCTATAGATTTTGATTTCCATTTTATTTGGAAACAGACTTTTTTCCCTTTTGTTTTTTTAAGCTACAATAATCCTTTACACTCTGGAAAGTCTTAAATGAGCGGAAATTGCTGGTCCACTTATTTAAAACCACAAAAACACTTGACTCTTTATCACTCAAAGAAAGAAATTAGAAAGTGCCACTTGATTTTAACAGAATGGTATTAAACATTTATGTACAGTCTCATATTGCCCAGTATTTTAGAGAAAAATTCATCTGGAAATTAGTTATTAAACTAAAAATGGTTAATAAGATATAGGCAATTTTATTTTGTAGATTTCTTTTAGTTTTTAACTTCTTTTGTTAATATTTATTATTACTTTTCTTAATTTGTTTTAAAATCATATGAATATATGAAAACAAAATTTATTTCCTTTTAAAATAAATTAACTGTTGCCACTTGAATAAACAATTCTTAATCAATTCTAATTCCCTATTCTTTTATATTATTTAGAAAATAAAGTTGCTTTTACTTCACCCATGCTTTTACAGTCATAACATGTTACCTGCAAAATAAGCTTGCAATGTAAGACATGGAAAAAGAATGACATTGTATGTACAAATAAATACTAATTACTTGCTAATATCATTAACAAAATTTAAAAAATGTTGAGCATTCAGATTCACCAGCCAGTTGCCATAAAGGCAAGCTATGCCCTTCTTGTTTCAACAAAACGTCCCAGTGCAAAGCATCACACTATGAATCTTAGCTAGTTAGGTAGATATAGACAGATAACTATTGGTAGTAACAAATATTAGCAACAAATAGTAATAACAACAAATCTCCAAGTATTGTAATTGTCCACACTCATAAAAGGTGTTATTAAGGTAACAATACTAACAAAGTTATGCATGTTCTTTTTTAAAACTTTTACATTAAAAATAGCAAATCATTTCTGAACCAGCTCACCATTTACCTATGACTGTCGTCTGTTTGTTTCATCTGTTCCTTCAGTAAGACAGAAGTGTTGGAGAAATTGTGAAACCAATCATAATTAAATATTTTATGGCAATTTCTTCCATTTCTTAAATAAAATATATTCCTGATTCATTTTTAAAAGGCTAAAATTTTACTCACATTTACTTTAGGAACACATGATTTCTCATGTGGACTCATAGAGGTGAGTAGAAATTCGGTTTTTATAATTGTCTCTGTTATCACTCTTAGTCTATCTTTACCTTCCCTTCCACTTTTCCTCTGCATAGTTTTACCTCTGTTGGTAGTGATTTTGAAACTATCTACCCCCTCGAGGCTCCCTGTCTTATAACTAATTTTAAATCTGTCTCTATGTTTATTCCTAATGAACTAGCAATCCAAATATCAAAGGCTTCCTACAGATGTTAATCCATTCGTTAATTAAACCATCAATGAATATAAGAAATGGAGCTGATGTTAGAAATACACAAAACAGATAACACAGTCTTGGTCCTCCAGTTGCTTTCTGTACAATATGTGGGAGAAACATAGATCCAGCATATGGCATAAGGTGCATTGCAATAAGTACCACAATAGATTCATCTCTACATTTTACTATGATCAAGGACATAATGTTTTGCTACAAATAAGTGGTACACAAAACTTCTTTATTACGGGCATAAATTCTCAAATACAGAGTCATGCATATCTGTGTTTGAATTTGTTTTTATATTTACTAGCTGTTTTACTATACATGTTATTAAATTTATGCATCTGTTTTCTCAACTGTAATGTCCACCCCCTACATTTTCTATGAAGATTGAGACAATTTATATGCTGATTTTTGCACAATGCTCTTTGCCTCTTGATTTCTCAATACATGTGCATATTATGATTATCGCCATTAATCTTATTATTGCCAACTAGGGAGATCGTTGATAATTTTATATTGGATTTAAATTTATTTAAGTATGATGAGAACATTCTCTTTATATAGGAAAATATAAGAATATCACACCAGTATAAAAATTGCATAGTTACAAATGATATACAATTATTTAAATACATTGTTTTACATTTGTTCTTAATTTGAGTATAGCATATTGGAATATGAGATTGAAAAAAAGAAAAATTTGGGCTAGCATTGGAAGAAAATGCTACAGAAAGAGTAAAAAAAAAAGTCTATAAAAGTTTTGTAAGTATTAGAATGCTAAGTCTACATATACAGTACAAGAATATTAATCTGGCAGTGGTATGACAGTTTCACAAAGAGAGGAGGAATGTTAGCATCTCTCTGCCACAGTGTTATTACTGATGTTGTCTAGAAACGTCAATATATGGTAATAATAATAAATAGACTAACTTTTAGTTGGTTGTTTTATTGTTTTCAACTCCACAGATAGTAGTTTCCCAAAATGCCAAGACAATAGCATATAGTTTCCTCTGCCCTTTGTAATACTCTGATATGAAGAGTTGGTAGAAGACTGGCTGTAATTCAAATTTATTCCTGTAAATACAGAAAACAGAAAATGAATAAGGGACAATTGTAAAAGAGCACTTTCAAAGTTAGACTGATATAAGCATGGCTGATGAATTTCTTCTAAGATTCAAAAATATGCAGGGGAAAGTAAATAATAATTAGAACACATTTCTCTAATGCACACTGCTTTTGAATATATACAAGAAGAAGCAAACAATCCTGAATTCAGTAAAGATGTTTAAATGGGTCTTGATTTTAAATTGCCTTGCAAATGCATGCAACATAAGTAATTCATAATAATTTAGACCATCTTATACTATCTGATAATCTTAGTAAAATAGATCCATATTTTCCCCTTTTGGTTTCTCTTACATAAATCCCCAAATATCAATGTCAAATTACTGCTTAATATTTTATGGATTATAAATATAAACTAAGAGTAAATAATGCCAGAAATTTGCAGTCAATCTTATTTTTTTAAATTACTTCTTGTACTTTTATACAACTCTATTTGTTCTTCTTTTGGATCAAGGGCACTTAAAGTACCAAAATATTCTAAAAATAAATTACTCATTGCATTTGGAATTTATCAGAGGTAAGTGTTACTGAGAAAAAGGAAAGAAAGTAATTATTTTCTATTATCATCTTGTTTGTGTCCTAGTGCCTAAATACAGTTTTTAATTCACACACTCAATGCCAATTTCAGCTCTATTACTCAAGTCTTTGTAGCTGGAATGACAAATTAATTATGTTAGGACCATTATTTTTTAAAACAGTTATTCTCAATATAAATTACAAAAATTATGTCAATTTTTTAAATATTACATGAGAGGAGTAAAATATAATAGAAAATGTTATGAACTTTTCAAAATATCATATAGAGAATATTCATGAAATGTTAGATTCTTTCTAAATTTGTTTCTATCTCAATTATGTTTATATTTATGTAAACATTGGTCTAAGCTTTAAAAAAAAGACGTTGGCAGAAACTTTTATTACATGTCACAATTAGCATTTTCACAGAGCAAAATTTTTATTTTTAAATTTTTATTATATGGCTTTCTTAGTTCAAATAACACTAAACATTAAGAAAAGTTTTATATACATACTGTGAATAGAATGATGAGCAACAGACTTAAATTTTTAGAGCCTTATTTGTCTTTTGTACAAAATATTTATAATATACTTGATAGAGATAATAATTGAGAGCAAAATTTAAAATATACATAAGCTCATTGTAAATGATGAAAGTGATATAGATATTAATGACACTATTTTGATCAAATTGTAATTAGATAATTATGAATATTTTCTAAAATTTTAATGGAAACACACACACACACACACACACACACACACAAACACACACACACAACCTAAAGAGTTAAGCAAGCATGAGCAAAATGAACAAAGCAAAGTCATTACATTATCTGATCTTGAAATCTACTACAAAGCTATGATAGTACTACAAGACTATGGCATAGAAACATGGTATTTACGCATCAGCCAACAGAACAGAATCAAGAGCCCAGAAATAAATCTTTCTTAACATTTACTATCATTTTTTTTAACCAAAAATACCAAAATTATGCTGTGAGGAAAATATAGTTTTTTCAATAAATGGTGCTGGGAAAATTGGATATCCACATGCAAAATAATAAAATTATGCCCTCATCTCACACCATATATAAAAATCAAATAAAATGAATCAAGTCTCAAATGGAAGACCCAAATCTGTAGAAGGACTGGATGAAAATATAGGGGAAGACTCTATGACATTGGTCTTGGCTAATATTTTTGGATATGGCCCCAAAAGCACATTCAGCCAAAGCAGAAGTGGGCAAGTGGGATTACATCAAATGAAAACACTTCTGCACAGCAAAGAAAACATTCAATAGAGTGAAAATGCAATCTATAGAATTTAAGAAAATATTTGCAAATTATACATTTGATAAAAAGTTAATTTTCAAAATATATAAGAAAATTATACAACTCAATAGTAAGAAAATTACCTGATTTTAAAAGGGATGACAGAATGAAACAGACATTTCTAAAAACACTAATACAAGTAAGTAACTAGTATATGAAATTATGATCAAGATCACTAAGCATCAGGGAAATAAAAATTAAAACCACAATGAGTTATCACCTTACACCTGTTAGAACAGCTGTTATCAAAAAGATGAGACAGCAAATGTCGGAGAGGATGTGGAGAAAAAGGAACTCATACATTATTGGTGGTAATGTAAATTAGTACCACCAATTCTTAAAAAACTGCTATAAAAATATCATATGATCCAGCAATCCTACTTTTGTATATACACTAAAAAGATAGAACATGAGTCTGTTGGAGAGATATCTGCACTTCCATGTTCATTGCAGCATTATTAATAATATCCAAGATATGGGATTGAACTTATAATCGGAAAAATTAATAAAGAAAATGTGGTACATATACACAATGGAGCAATAGCCTTAAAATATAAGGAAATCCTGTCATTTTTCACAACAAGCCTAAACCTGGAGGGTATTATGTTAAATGTAATAAATCAGATGTAAGAAATACTGCATAGTCTCACTTATGAGTGAAATCTAAAAAAGCAGAACCAGTGGAAATAGGGTAGAATGGTGACTAATATATATGCGAGGCAATATATATGTTAAATAGCTTGATTTAGCCATTCCACAATGTATACATATATGAAAATCTCATGTTGTACACCATAAATATATACAATGTTTACTTGTTAATTAAAATAATTTTTAAAAATTCATTGGTATCAAAATAATAGAATGTTATTATACAAATATTGCAATAAAATAATATTTACTTTGGTGACTCTTAGGCATTTTAACAGAAAGCAGTGGAATATTATATTAAGAGAATACAATTGATCTTAATTTTTATGTGTGCCACATTAAGGAGTCTCTTTTTTAAAAAAAATATGTTTTTTTACATTTAAAATATGCTAATAATAGCAAAGAACTGGAAATAAAAATCTTGTGTTCAAGTTCACACTCTGGTTCTATATTGTAAGCTAGTATATCTTGAGTAAATAACTTATATGAATACTGGCTTCCTAATTAATAAACATATGAAAAAATGCTCATCATCACTGGTCATTAGAGAAATGCAAATCAAAACTACATTGAGATACCATCTCACGCCAGTTAGAATGGCGATCATTAAAAAATCCAGAGACAACTGATGCTGGAGAGGATGTGGAGAAATAGAAACACTTTTACACTGTTGATGGGAGTGTAAATTAGTTAAACCATTGTGGAAGACAGTGTGGCAATTCCTCAAGGACCTAGAAATAGAAATTCCATTTGACCCAGCAATCCCATTACTGGTTATATAGCCAAAGGATTATAAATCATTGTGCTATAAGGACACATGCACACGAATGTTCATTGCAGCACTGTTTACAATAGCAAAGACCTGAAACCAACCCAAATGACCATCGATGATAGACTGGACAGGGAAAATGTGGCACATATACACCATGGAATATTATGCAGCCATCAAAAACGATGAGTTTGTGTCCTTTGTAGGGACATGGATGAACCTGAAAACCATCATTCTCAGCAAACTGACACAAGAGCAGAAAATCAAACACCGCATGTTCTCACTTATGGGTGGGTGTTGAACAATGAGAACACATGGACACAGGGAGGGGAGCACTATACACTGGGGTCTGTTGGGGGGAAATAGGGGAGGGACAGTGAGGGGTAGGGAGTTGGGGAGAGATAGCATGGGGAGAAATGCCAGATATAGGTGAAGGGGAGGAAGGCAGCAAATCACACTGCCATGTGTGTACCTATGCAACTATCTTGCATGTTCTCCAAAACCTAAAATGCAATTAAAAATACATAAATAAATAAATAAAAATAACTAAGACCAGATAGTCTACATTTTAATGAAACAAGCATACATTCTTACGTCAAGTTGTAATTAATCCTTTGTGTGATATTAGTCATAAGGCAAATCTACTGTATCAGGGGAGTACTTTATTAGGTTTTTACAGTAGGAACCAAACGATAAGACCATGAATTCAAAAAAATATGCATGAGTCAGTCAGAGATAGAACAAGAATTTAGGGGGTGGTTACAGATATTATAATTATTATTCATATATAAATGTATACATGTATATATATGGACACAATGAATATTATATATATACATGACATATATTTATGTATATGTGGACGCTTCATATATATGTATACATATTTTAAGTGTCCAATTTTACTAGTCATTAGTGATTATTATATCACCTTTTTAATAATAATTATTATAATATATCTGTAACCAACCCCTAAATTCTTGTTCTATCTGACTGATTCATACATAATAATATAATAATAATAATTATTTATGTGAACAAAATAGGTCATTTTCCTTATTAAAAGAAGAATGCCATAAAGTAAGACCACATGCAGGACAAAAATCTCAAAAAATACCAGAGGTCACATGTCATTCCTAGTTACCTTTGAAAAAGAATAACTTCTCACACCTATGAAATCCAGAGTAAAGAGTAATAACTGACAAGATTAACTGTAAACAGTAATAACTAACAAGATTCTTTGAAAGGAATTTCACAGTACATAAAAAAGAAACCTTAAGAGATTGATTTCAGGTTGTACATAAGATTAATTTTATTAGGTCTCCATGCTCTGAAAAAACATTAGAATGCAAAATTCCCAGACCTCCCTCTAACGTGTCCAAATATGATATAAACTGCATGTTTGTGCATTACAGTTGCCACTAAGCTCTATGAGTGACCTTTACTGTGTGAATATAAATGGCAGAAATAAGTTTCCTTGAATAGTGGCTGGAAATTAGATTTGAATTTTTTTAACTTAATTTAATTTGAAGTTCCGGGATACATGCACAGAATGTGCAGGTTTGTTACACGGGTAAATATGTTCCATCGTGGTTTCCTGCGCCTATAAACCCATCACCTGCATTTGACTTCTTTGAAATAGCTGAAATAGCAGCGATCATATAGCTAGTTTGTGAGAAAATATAAACCCACTAAAACCTATAGGTCAAGGCAGTAGAAGTCAACAATTGAAAAATACTTGTAAATCGCAGCTCATTACTTACACATTATAGTCAACACTGATTACTAGAAATGTGGAGAGTATTTCTGGTTTCTCTACGTTCAATAGAATATCCAGTATAATATTTTCTTAGAAATGAAAAGAAAGTGATCCATAAATAAATAATAAGGTGATAAAAGCCAACACACTTGTGGAAAAAACAACTGATAGTATTACCTTCTCAATATAAATTAATAATTACTGTATAGGTGTTATCATCCACATTTATTTTATGATACATTTTTACTTTCTTCTCTTCTATATGAAGTATTTTATAATTAAAATGAAAAAAGTGTTACCATTGAAGGCATACACAAATCAATGGTACAGAACAGTTCAGATTCAGGTATACACAATAATAACCTAGTATTGGAAAAAAGGTGGTATAATAATTACTAATGACTGGCAAAATAGGACACTTAAGATATGTAAATATATACAATTTTCTTTAACTTAAGTGTCCATATATACATTTGTATATATAATTTTGTCTCCATATATACATATGTGTACATATAATATATATTTATAAATATATATTTATATATATTTTTAAATCAACATATATATAATTTATATATGTATATCTGGACGCTTAATATGAAGTGTATATGATTACATATACTTTACATATGTATGTGTATATATATATGTATACATATATATACATATATATACATATATATATATATATGCAATTTGATTTTCACTTTACCTCCAGACAATTTCTAAAGGAAACTTAAGTTTTCTATAATAGAGCTCTTATTTTATACATGCAGACACAATAGCACAACAAACTTTATTTTATAATACTGAAATGCATATACAAACACAACAAATAATCAGTTAAATATGCATTTAAAAAGTTACAGAAGAAATTTGAATCTTTATATCTAAGTATTTCACAAATGTATCATAAAATTATAAAAATAAAACAGGTAATGCAATGCACACAAAATCATTGAGAAATGGAAAGTGACTGAGAAATATATTAATACATTTAATCCAACTATAAATATAATAATTTAAAAAAGCAAGCATAATTTTCAAATTAATTTGAAAAGTATTATTTTACTCAACATTGGCCATTCTGTGTTGGATTGGTACCCTCATATTCCCCTGTGAAAATGTAAATTTTAACAAAAGATTTTGGAGACTATTTTATCGTATTGATTTTTATTGAAAATAAAAGTTTATTTTAAATTCTAATTCTACCTTGGGAAACACAATCTAATAGTTAATTCAACAAAGATTTATATATAGGGAGTGGCTAGATTTGATGATATGTGACTGACTCCTTAATATTTTGGGGAACTGCAGCAGTCTTCCACTTTCTAAAACTAATTTACAAATTTTGATTTATTATAAAACAATGTATTTTGTGCAACAATGTTTCTATTGGAAATTTGATGACACCATAGTAAAAAGGAAACACTGTTCTAGGATGGGGAGTTTCAAGATAGGGAAGGCACATCTCTCATGCCTGATAATGTAAATTATTGTGGCTAAAGAAACATCGTAAAGAAAATATGTTGACTGGGAAAAATGGGTTTTAGTATTTAATGAGAAGAGGGAAAACAAAACAAACAAACAAACAAAAAAACACACACCTCTCACTGACCCTAAAACACTGGAGTAGGTAATGGGCTCTAGGAAGTTTAGATACAATCCAAAAGAACATGTTAAAAACAAAACAACTAACAAAAAACAGGAGAGACAAGGCCGGGTGCAGTGGTTCATACCTGTAATCCCAGCACTTTGGGAAGCCAAGGCTGACATATTACCTGAGGTAAGGAGTTTGAGACCAGCCTGGCCAACATGGTGAAAGCCCATATCTACTAAAAATACAAAAATTAGCCAGTCCTGGTGGCACACGCCTGTAATTCCAGCTACTCGGGGGGCTGAGGCAGGGGAATTGATTGAGGCAGGGGCATTGTGTATATATATATATGCACATACATACACATACATATACACACACACACACACATATATATATATATACACACACACACACACACATATATATATATACACACACACAAGAAAAATACCAATAATATTTGGTGAGAAATACCATGTAAAAGATTATTGTATGAAATCTGGAAACAGTTGTATCTAGATGTGGTTTATATTTTATTTACACTTTGTCATGTTATTCTGTTATACTCAACTCTTAACTCATCATTAAAATTTTTTAACCCTTAAAACTGTAGGGTAATTATATTTGGAAGATTGAGAAAGGCCTATGTGTCAAATGCAACAAAGTCTATGGAAATGGGTGGCATCAGCCTAGAGTCTAGTGGAAATACAACAACAAGGACTGGTTTTTCTGAAGGGCAGGGGAATATCCTGCAGAAACGTTTAATGTTGAGGAAGGAACTAAATAACAAACAAACCAAGACAAGATAAACTTCTCAAACCTGTAATCATTTCTTAATAGGAAAAAATGACCTCAGGAAAAGAAGAGATAGAATATAAACCTTTTCATCATAAGTTAGTATGGAGTCAGTTATTACTGCATTTGGTTATTAGGGGAATGAGTGCCCTTTCGTGGTAAAATACACTATATTATGGCAGCCTGAAACTTCTGATGTCACAACTAGAAAAAAAGAAAGACCAATTAGTTACCAAAAATATATATTATGGAAGGCATCAGGTAGCATTGTGTGAAAAATAGGAAACACGATCAAAACTTCTGCAGGGGGAAGAACTGCTTTGATGTAAGTGCATAATATGTAGCTGGTTTTCTGTTTGTTTTCCTTGTTTGTTTCCGTAGTGGATATTTGCCAGTTCTTTCAAAAGAACATTTACTGAGTTCAGGGCCTATTTGGAAGACAGAGGAGGTAGGCCAAAAGCTTGGAAAAGCCACACACAGTAAAATCATTTACAGCCTAGTGTCAATTGGAAGCAAACATCTGTCAAGGTGGGGACTTCCCAAAAACCATGGCATTCTCCATCGTTAAGACATTTGTCAAAATTTGAAGCACATAGGACCACGGGTTAGGGGTAGAATTAAATCTCCCATAATATAAGCAATGAGCTCAGAGTGCAAACTCCAGAAACAAGGAATAAATTAGAAAGAATGAAACTTCAGTTCAACTCTGGTGCAGCTCAGTTCTTTATAGGATTGAGAATTTTGCCTCCATACCACCTTAGTATAAAATAAAGCATACATTTTTTTTGGAGCTGGCACACAATTAAACAATTATTTTGCATACAAGAGGACATGCTATGTGACCAATAATCATGTGTCCTTTTTTTTTGAAACAGAGTTTCACTCTTGCTGCTTGGGCTGGAGTGCAATGGCTCAACCTCTGCCTCCTGGGTTCAAGCGATTCTCTTGCATCATTCTCCCAAGTAGCTGGGATTACAGGCATGTATCACCATTCCCAGTTGATTTTGTATTTTTAATAGAGACAGGCTTTCTTCATGTTGGTCAAGCTGACCTCAAACACTGGACCTCAGGTGATCCGCCAGGTGATCCGCCAGCCTCAGCATCACAAAGTGCTGGGATCACAGGCCTGAGTCACTGCACCCGGCCCAAAATAAGTAATTTTAATAATTTTAGAGACCTTGTAAGGAGCTACCACACAAAGACTTTAAAATTACTGTGACACATATGTTCCAGAAAGCTTTAAAAAGTGACAAAATAAGAAAAACTATTAGAATGTTCATTATTGAAATAATCAATAATCATGATAGAAATTGAAGACATTAAAAAATAAACATTGTATTTGAAACTATGCAGCCAATTGATTTGTTTCACAGCATAGTGGTCAAAGAAGAAGCTAAGATTAGTTACATGTAAGACAGAGTAATTAAAAAAAAATCCTCTGGAACCTACAGAGAAAAAATAATTTTAAAGATAGATGTGTGTGAGATAAATGTAGGACACATATAATATGTGTACATTTCACTATTCATATTTAAATAAAAACTTTTTTAAAATTATTTTTTCTGTGGTTTTACATCTTCATTACTTCAGATATTCCTTAAGGTTATTTTATCTTTTTATAAGCAAATCCCACTGGCTTTCCACCTAATTGAATTAAGTCTATAAATTAATTCATAGAGGATGGTCATTTTTACCAGCCCATCTTGACACTTGTTATATTATACAATTTATTCATTAAAATAATTCCTAGTTAACTTTTTATTATTCTGCTTCTGGAGGGAGTCCTTACTAAGTTTAATTTTGAATGTATTTTAATAAGTCTTGCAACTATCTGAGTTTAATATCATATATTGTTTTTCTCAAAGAGTTTTCATGATAGGGAAGATAATTGATTACAATTTACTTTTTTTTTTCTTATTACTCTACTGAAGGTACAATTTTCAGGTAATCTACATCTTATTAATATATATCTTTTATTTTAATATTTATTTGTTTATTTTTCTTTCCAACTTTTAGGTTCAGGGGTACATGTGCGGGTTTGTTACATGGGTAAATTGCATGTCACAGGGGTTTGGTATACATATTATCTTATCACCCCATTAATAAGCACAGTACCTGATAGGTAACTTTTTGATCCTCACCCTCCTCCTACTCTCTGCCCTCAAGTAGGCCCTTGTGTCTATTGCTTTGTTTTTTGTGTTCATGTGTATTCGATATTTAGCTCCCACTTATAACTGAGAGAATGAGGTATTTAGTTTTCTGTTCCTGCATTTATTTGTTTATGATAATGGTCTCCAGCTGTATCCATGTTGCTGCAATGGACATGATTGTGTTCTTTTGTATGGCTACACAGTATTCTATATCCAGAACATTGTTAATGGGTATCTAGGTTAACTCCATGTCTTTGCTACTGTGATTAGTGCCGCAATGAACATAATGCCTCAACCATCATATGCAGGTGTGTGTCTTTATGGTAGAACAATTAATATTTTTAATATGTATATCTTATTTTTTGAACTGTTTTAAAATCATGTGTGATTTAAAACATAGTTGTATTGCCTAGTATCTTTGAGTTACTCTCAGTTTACAAAGGGTATTATTAACGTAGTTTCTTTCCAAGAGTGTGTTCGCAGCACATATGAAGAGGCTCTCAATAAACACCATCAGTGAATACACTGGTATCTAATATACATTTAGTAAATAGTTTAAATAGATTAATAGATAGACAAAATTGTTCACTAATCATACATGTATTTTTTCTTTTACTATTTTAAATCTCCTTTTGCTATACTTAAATAAGTTTATCTTCTTTTTTCCCACATACTATTTTTGTCCCAGATTCTATACCATATTATATAAATATCACACAACAGCACATATTGAATTTCACTGTCCAAGGCTTTGGAAACATCAATATTCTAAAGCTAATATGTGATTACTTACTCCTCTTTTATTTGATGAATGTGAGGTCATAAAATTCACTAAATCAATTTATATTTTGAAACAATGTGTCTACATCTGCAAGTCTTCTATATATAAGTTCTCTACACTGTGAAAGTTTTAACCACAATATTAATATGTAGTGAAATTAGAAAATCAGCTATATGGGAATCTAAATACAGATTTAATTTTACCTAAAGGTAATGTATTTTTAATTGGTTCGCATATATAATTTCCACATAGAGTCTCTGATTTCTGTGTCAAATAACTTTATGACAATGATGTTTACACATGCTACAATAAGAAACATACTGTTAGGTATCCTTTGTTTTACTATAATCCTTAGGTGTTTTATTATTTGGCTTACTGCAAAACGAATTAACCCAGTTTTTGTTTTCAAACCAGACCACATAATGGATAAAGACCCAAAAATCATCTCTGGCTGGAGGTACTATAAGGTGAAATGAAAATAAAACCAAGGATAACTATGTACAGCTATGCTTAGGTTAATAGAAAAAAAGTAATGTTCATATGAAACACTTATCTATTGCATTTGTCAGGCCCTCTTTTAAATGTATACCCCGCCACACACACAAACACGCTTGATCGATTTAATCTTGTGGTGTAGGTGCCATTACTACCCATGTTAGAAATGATGAAACTGAAGCAAAGAAATATTAAAACACTTCATCAAAGTAACAGTACTTTGAATAATGTGACATGGCAGTAATAGAAGTAGAGCTGTGATATAAACCCAGTAACATCACAAGTAGTAATAGAAGTACTTAAGTATGACTTAAATCCAAGCAGTCTTTTTCCATGATCCATACTTTTAAACAGCCTGTTATGTTTTTTGTATTATCTCTTAAGTAGAAACAGAAAGTGCTTAGACATCATGAAGTCTTTAGTTCATGATGTTTATAAAACACTAACACAAAAGCTGGCATAAACACTGAACTAGCTCCCCTTTACCTTCATCTTGCCCTACTGTATGCAAAAATAGTATCTGCTTTCTGTTGAGAGAGACTCAAGTTTATAGCACCAGATACTCTGGACAAACAGAAATCTTAATAGAAATATCAAACTGAAAAAAAAAGATCTTTGTATTAATCTGTTCTTATACTGCTAATAACCAAGACTGGTAATTTATAAAGAAAAAGATGTTTAATGGACCCACAGTTCCACATGGCCGGGGAGGCCTGACAATCATGGTGGAAGACATAGAAAGAGCAAAGGCAGGTCTTACAGGACATCAGGCAAGAGAGCATGTGCAGGGAAACTGCCCTTTTATAAATCCATCAGTTTTTGTGAGGAAAAACTATACCTATGATTAAATTACCTCCCACCAGGTCCCTCCCATGATTCATGGAGCTTATGAGAACTACAGTTCAAGATAAGATTTAAGTGAGAACACAGCTAAACCATGTAACTGTTCTTAACTACAGTGTAATAATATATAAAAGAAAAATCACAGCTATTTGCCTGAAAATATTGAGGTTTGCAACTCTTCCTATTATGATTATTAATAGCATGCATTTTTTCCTCAAAAAGCATTCTAACTTGGAGGATATATTTTATTGCAGTCTTACATATAAACTGTATACACAGTGTTATAGACCGAATTGTTCCCCTGACCCCAATTTATATGTTGAATCCCTAATTTTCAATATAATAATATTTGGACATGGGGGTCTTTGGTAGGTAATCAGGTTTAGATGAGGGTGAGGCATTTAGGATGGGATAGTGCCCCTATAAGAAGAGGCACCAGAGAGATTGCTCTTGCCCTCTCTCTGCCTTATGAGCACACAAGAAGAAAATAACATCTACAAACCCTCACCTGAACCTGACCATGCTGACAACATGATCTTGGACAGCCTCTAAAATTGTGAGAAAAGAAATGTCTATTATTTAAACCACTCTATGATGTGTTGTTATGGCAGCTTGATCTGAGTAATACACACAACATAAAAATACTATTATATGAAGTATATTAACTGTTGATAAATTACATGCTAATTAAATTATCTGCATATAAGAGCTTACTTGCTTTATTTGACCAACTAGAAAAAAATGTTTGGCCTTAAGTTATTCTTACTCAAATTTGATTTGGGTATAAACTCGAACTTTTAATCCTAACATTATATTAGTATATTAATAGTATATTAAATGTATATTAATATACTAATAGTATATTAAATGTATATTACAATAAATTTTCAACCTTGAATTTTGATCTATTATAGCAAAATTCTTAACTCCATTAAAATTGCTAATCAAAGTCTAATTTTAAAACATTTTAAAGATAATTCCTGAATAATTTATCAGTGACTATTTAATGACCAAAATAAAATGATTAAACCACAGTTTTGTGTTTACCTCTATTTTAATTTTTATTATATATCATCCTCAAATTTTTCAATCTTAGAAAATATTTGTCCACAGTTGGGGAGGGCAGGAAATATCTGTCTATTGTGAAGTGAAAATTAATTGACCTCAATCAACCAAATAAATACACTGAATTCCACACTAAATATTATTCTATACTCAAAATTCTTTGCAATCACAATTTAGCAGATGTTTGATTGTCTGTATTGTGACCATTTGGGTCTGTTGAATATTCAGTAGGTTCCACTTCTATTGCCATGGGTACAACTCTAGCTTCAGCTTTTTTAAGTTACTGTGTCTTACTTATTCACATATTTTTAACTTTATTCACTATTCATCTTAATGCACCATAATATATTGAATTTACAACCATACACACCTACATATAGACTTTTTTCTTATACAATATAATGATCAAGAAAAGGTGATATAAATGAAAAACAAACAGAAGTTTATAGGCTATCAAATTCTAATAAGAATTTTATTTCCTCCAAAAAAAGAGGAAGGTTTTATAAGTCATAATGTAGATTGTTTGAATGTGTCTGAATCTATATATTTCAAGTGAATGACTGCTTTGCTTCCTGAACATTCCAAAGTGATTGTGAAGCAACCTTATACTTTGATTAATAATGTCAATCATGTTTAAAATACATGAGGGATTCATTTTCTTTTTCTTCATTAATAAATATGAGAGTAAAATTGTCTCATAAATCTTTTAGATGATATAGTTAGTGATAAAATGCCTGGATATAATTTTACTTTGGTAGTTCTGTCACTTATGCCATTACTTAAGATATTTGAGGAAATATATATTTTTATACATTACATATATTTTATATTTATATATTTTTATAATACATAAATGTATACATATATTTTCTCAAATGTCTTAAATTATGGCATAAGTGGCAGAACTTAAAAAAATCTATATATTATATATTAGATATACACTGTGTGTGTGTGTGTGTGTGTGTGTGTGTGTGTACACAATTGGCCCTTGAACTGCATGGGCCTAGTAATACAGAAATATTTTTTTAAATAAATAGTTAGAATATTTTTCCAACTATTATTAATATTTTTCCAACTAATATTATTCCAAGGTTTGGAATAATTTGAAAAGCACTTTCAGAGAAACTATGTAGCCTATAAATATTGAAAACAATTATTAAAAAGTTAGGTGTACCATGTATGCATAAAATATTTTAATATAGGTAGACACTAGTCAATGTTATTTACTATTCAAAATGTATGCAAATCTATTTTTTTGAAAGTTAAAATTTATTAAAATGTGTTCACACAAATATTTACAGATCTTACATGGCCCATTCACCATCAAAACAATTATAAACAAATTTAATGAGGATAAATTAAACCATAACAGCATAAAATTAATTGTAATCCATACTGTACTACAATATTAACTTCATAGCCACCTCCTATTGCTATTGCCATAAGCTCAAGTGTTGAGAATATCTACTTAAAATGCCAAGTCATGCTAATTATTACCACATAAATTCTTCTCTCCAGTAAATTACATATTGCAGTAAAAAAGGATTTTTCAACATTCTCATGCAGTTTTCATCATGTTTCATGCAAATACTGTGAGTCTTGAATAACACCATGGGGCCCATAGGAAGTATCACTAGTGATGCTAGAGGTGTTTCCAGGAAGTAAGAAAAGTCACAACATCACAATAAAAGTTGAATTGCTTGATATGTACTGGAGATTGAGATCTGTAGCTGCAGTTGGGCAATATTTCATGTTAGATAAATCCAGCACAAGGACGATTGTAAAAAAAAATGAAACAAAATTTTGACACAATTGCTGCAGCTACAACTGCGTTTATAAAAACCTTGCACTTTTTGCTAAGTAACGTTTTAACTTGTATTAAACCTGTAGCTTTATGTGAGTGCATGATTCCTATAAGAAAGGCATACTTACAGAGAATAATATGGCTCAAAAAAAGCAAAATTAGTACATGACAATTTAAAGCAAAAATAAGGTGAAGGATTTGATTGGTGAATTTAATGCCAGCAAAGAATGGTTTCATTACTTCAGAAAGAAGTTTGCCCTAAAAATATCACAATAACAGGAGAAGGAATTTTGGTGAAAAAAAAAAAGAAGGCAGAAGAATTCCTAGACACCATTAAAAAACAGCATTAAGAAGAAATAATTGCTGCCTGAGTAAGTTTTAATGTAGACATAAGTACATTGTTCTGGAAAATAATGCCGCCAAAGACACTTACTAGTAAGGAAGAAAAGCAAGCGCTAAAAGTAAGGCAGAAAACGACAGGCTAACTCTACTGTTTTCTGCAAATACAAACAGGTTTATGATCACGATTGACTTTACCTATAAAGTTGTTAGCCCCAGAGCCTTGAAGGAAAATGAAAAACACCAGCCACCAGTCTTTTGGTTGTACTATAAGAAGTCCTGAACAATAAGAACAGTTTTTCTAGATTGTTTCAACAGATGCTGAGTCCCTGAAGTCAGAAATTACTTCGTCAGTAAGGAATTGCCTTTTAAAGTCCTTTTGGTACTAGACAATGCCCCTGGTATCCCGGTATCCCAGTACCCCATGATTTTAATGCCAAAACATCAAAATGATCTCCTTATACCCAAACACAATGTTTCAAAATCAACCTCTAGATAAGGGGCTCATAAGAATATTTAAGACTTATTATTCACAGTATTCTATAGGAAGGATTGTAAATATTATGAAAGAAAACTCCGATAGAGAATATTAGTCTGGAGAGGTTACACCATTAATGATGCTATCATTGTTATAGAAAGGCTGTGAAAGCCATCAAACCCATAACAATAAATACCAACCATGGAAAACTGTATCTGGATATCATTGATAAGTTTGCAGGATTTATTACAGAGCCAATCAAGGAAACTATGGAAAAGATTGTTGATATGTCAAAAAAAGTGAGGGATGAAATGTTGCAAGCTATGAAACTTGAAGAAATTTAGGAGTTTATAGACACCACACCAGAGGAAGTAACAGAAATGGCTTCATGGAAATAAGTGCTTCTGAACCAGTGCCAAAGGATGAGGAATAAAATTTAGAAGTAGTGTCAGAAAACAAATTGACATTAGACAATCTGGCAGAAGGAGTCTGATTATTCAAGACTGCTTTTAGTTTCTTTTAAGACAGATCCTTATATAATATGGGCACTGAAACCAAAGCAAACCGTAGAAGGGAAATTGGTACCATCTAGAAACACTTTTAGAGAAAGAAAAAGCAAAAAAGTCAGATAGAAATTATATTGTACTTCCATACAGTTAAACCAAGTGTACCTGATTCTCCAGCCTCCCCTTCTACCTCCTACACCTTTTGGTAGCCTCTGCCAGCCGAGACAGCAAGGCATCATTGTGAACACCATGAAGGTGAATACCGTCATGGTAGTTTATATCCACTTAATGAATAGTAAATATATTTCTTCTTCCTTGTGATAATCTTAATAACATTTTCTTTTATCTAGTTTTCTTCATTGTAAGAATACAATATACTATATGTAACTTACAAAATATTTGTGAATTGACTGTTTATGTTACAGATAAGGCTATCAAGTCAAAAATAAGCTATTAATAGTTAAGTTGGGGGAAGTCAAAGGTTATAGGATTTTCAGCAGAGTGGAGGGTGGGCACTCATAACACCTGCATTGTTCAAGGGTCAATGCTGTGTGTGCATGTGTCCATGTGTGTGTGGGTGTGTGTGTGTGTGGGGGGGTGTAAAGTACATCAGCTTCATTATTATATTCAAAATTAAATTAGCTTCACTAACAATCCCAGGAATAAAGCATCATTTTATGATAAGCAGCAGCATCCAAATTCCTAAAGTGTTTTAAAAATACTGCTATTAATATTTGTGCTGAACAATAACTTTATATCACTTACCTGATGTTTCATTCATTTCATAGGCAAACATGTATTTTGCTGGGCAGAAAATAAACTTAAGATAATAAATTTAAGAAATTGTATATATAGTGGTAATCAGGTTAACATTAAAAATTCTGATGCTGAAACTTAGTAAAGCCAATAATAATTTCATCATAGAAATGTATGATGTCAGACACAGTTAATAAGATTCATTAAATAACTTATTTTTGTATCATATTTAAGAGTCATTCTAAAATAAAAACAATATTTTATAAGGGGTTTTCTCTGAGTTAGTTGTCTTTTTTATTATTAAATTCAGGAAGCAGTAAATAATTAAAATAAAAATAATTATGACGAACTTTTAATAAATATTTTCCATAAACTAGTCATAATGCTAAGTGTTTTACTCATGGTCTTATGTTTTCAAATTATTGTCTTACAAATATTTCATTTTAATGCACATTAAAAGGTAACCCGAAATTTTAACAATGGTATTTTGTTTTAGAGAAAAACAAAAATAGAAGTTACAAAACAAGTTAGCAGTTCAAATTAATAAATTAATATTTCTTCTGTGCCCATTTGCTTTGCCATACACTGTTTTAATTGGTGTTTAAATAATAGCATTTTGGTGGATTTTATACAAATAATAAGATTTACTATAGCAATACAGGCAATTCAAAAGATTTAATCAGAACATTTTACATTTCATTTAAGAAATGTATGTGTGTATATATATATATATATATATATATATATATATGGCATTAGTTAAATGTTGAGAATTATTAATGTGAAAATTCTCTTAGGCCATATACTACGGAACAGTATTATTAGTCTCAGAGAAGATTAATTTTCTACAGATTTTAAGTGAACTCAAAGCGGCAAAAGTTTTAATCAATTTCCCTCCCACTTCTTTGCAAAAAATTCAAGGATTATGGATAAAATTAGTTGGATTTGGATGAAGGAATGCTTAAAAAGATTTTAAAATTTTTCTTATTCTACTTTCCAATACAATGGCTTAAAATAACAGTGTTATTCCCCTTTTCCCTATCCTTCTAAGAGATACAGAAATTCTCTGATATTTAACATTTAGGTAGTTTGCAGTTATCAAAAGTAGCTCTTGAACTTGTAATGAGAAGTGTGTATCACAGGAAGTCATAGACTAATCAAATTGTGGACATAATATAGTATTATGATCACCCTTCACCTCTTTGTTATGTATCAGTTTAGGTCTGGTATTGTAACCTGGGGTCAGAGCAGGGGCCCCAGAGGCCGGTGAGTTTGCCATTTGAATGAATATTGCGGACCCAAAGAGTTTTGGAGAGCGCGGCGATTTATTAGGCAGAGAGAGAGAGAGAGAGACTGAGAGAGGGAAAGAGACAGCTCCTGCACTGCCCTGGGAGGGGATCCAGAGAAGGAATCCGTATAGGGAGGGAGCAGTGGGATTTTAACACTTGAGTCTAATTATTCAAGACCCTTTAGATTTCTTTGACCCTTGAGTTATTCCCTCCCCATTTATGTTCTCACCCAATGAGAGGAGTTCTTTCAGACTTCCTCTGGAGTGATTGATTTTTGACTCTGATACCAGATTGGCTACTTGGTTCACAACTCTGAGTTAGACAGCCCCCTCCTCCCAGAGCTTTTGGCAGGCTTTTTGGACAAAGGAGCCCACCTGGATTTCTCTATCTAGCCCACATGCAGGAAACCCAGACAGGGAGCTTTACATTCCCAAATGGAGGGGTGGAGCTGGGAAACTCCTGCCTTTAAAACCACACCCCTTGTGGACTCAGGAAGAGAAATTTTTCTTTAACACAGTCCCTCAGTCCCCCCTCTAAACAGAAAGGTCCAACTACTGTTGGGACACCAGTGTGAATTGCTCTTTACTTCCTGATGAAGTGGGGCATAGAAGGGGCCCTACAGTTGAGGTTTCCTCCAGAGGGGAGTTTTCTAGGGGTGCAGGTTCTTCCAGAGGTCCACAATATAGCTCATAAGCTAAGGTCATTCAGAGTTTCATGCTAGGGACTGCTTGTCTACCTGTAGGGAATCTAGCCTTCTCCTCTGGTGTCATTTGATTGTGTACTTGACTAAGGTACCAGGTATCCCCAAATTTTTGAGCCGCTGATAGAGCAGCCTCTCTCTCATTACTGGTTAGGGTCTGACTAAGCAATAACATGATATCATTCCAATCTAATTCAAAGGACTGACTTAGGCCCTGCAGAACATCTATGTTCGGGTCATCTGAAAATTTTCCTAAGTCCACCTTGATTCGTTTTAAGTTAGAAAGTGAAAAGTGGATATGTACTATGGTTGGGCCAAATTCTCCTCCTACTGCCTGTAGGGGGCAGAGTTGGGGCATACTAGTAGCCTGAGGTGCCTTGGTCGCTTTGGCCTTCCCTGACTCCTCTTGGGTTATAGGAGCTGAGGAGACATGGTCATTATCGGTGGAGGGAGGAGCCACAGGGAGTCCTAAATATGGGGATAGTCCTGAGGAGGGGCCAGTAGGGCATAGGTTACAAGCCTTACATCGCTGAGGATTATCCCTTAGAGAAAAGAAAATTTGCACACAGAAGACCTCAATCCATTTACCTTCCCTCTTACAGAACAGGCCTAATTGTAGAAGGGTGTTATAATTTATACTTCCCTTAGAAGCCAGGTTTCTCCACTCAGCAGTGGGTATCACAGCCATGCTGTTTGGCAGAGAAACATGAGCCATTTCTTCTTCAAAGATCATGGGTCAAATTGGTTCCAGTTATCCAGAATACACTTTAAAGGTGATTTTGCCTTGGGAAGAGTAGCACCCATCTGAAATCGAACACAGGGATGCCCGCATCCCCAGTTATTTCTTGCAACTCCTATCCCTGGGGCATTCTCCAATTATAGCACCTTGTAGTTTCCTTATGCCCTAGATGTATGATTATCTTTTGGGCCCCAACATGTGCTGGGTTTAATCATGCTTCTTGGCATCATGGGCATACCCTCACTGTCTAATGTCCTTACAGCCACCTTCAGGACATGGACACTGCCAGAATTAGTGGCCCTGTAACAACATGTCCTTGAAGAACTAGGCCAGTGAGGCTTGGGTGATGGGTGCCAATATTCCCTAGCAAGAGTTCCATTAACATAGGACTGACCATAAAACTGCCCGAGGAGGATAAACTCCTTGAGAGAGACCTCTAAGCGCAGCAATCTTAAAGAAGGTAATGTCTGGCCACTTGGCTGAGGCTGATTGGCACTATGCCCTCAGGACCAGGGCCTTCCCTCAACCCCACTTTCTGTTATAGGAATATGCCCTAGGGTTGTGGGGCCTGTAATTAACTATTTGAGTCTTGGACCAGGTCTGACTATGGTATTCTAGATGGAGAAGTTCTGCCGTATGCAGAGCCATTCCTAGGCAAGACAAATAGTACATTATTAGATTCTGGCATCACCCAGTTTGATTGGGAAATTATGGGTGGCAAAAAAAATGTCTTATAGCCTCCTGTACCCACTGATAGACTCTGGCTCTGTTAGGACATAACCTAGCACTGCAGACTAGGGGAACTGGCCCTGTGTACTGTAGGGGGTTCTCATGGGCATAAACCTAAGGGCACCACTGGCAAGCGTCCCTGGACTCCCATCCCAAGAGCCTCAAAGTCCTAGCAAAAAGGAAAATAGCCTTATGTGTAGAAAATATCTTAGAGGAAAGAGACAGGAAGAAATTTGCCTCACACAAATCCTAATCCAGGAGGTTGGGATCTCAAAGGCTGGGAGTGGTTCACATAGGTGGCTTTTTCTCAGGAGGTTTAAGTGGGACCCTGACCTGGATGAGGCTGAACCGGGAGTTCAGGACCACCCTTGGGTTACAGGAGCTAAAGAATATTAGCTGCCACACTGGTGGCTAACCCAAGCCTTTCCTTTTCCATGGCCCAGAGAAAGAAAGAACAATAGGAAAAGGAAGCTGGTTTGGGACTGAACCATGCTCCCAGTTCCTAAGAGCCGGGGATTGGGTAGCCCATTCCCAGAAAGCCTGACACCATGTCTTTAGACTGGTGGCTGCGCTTTTGAAAGGCTGGGCAGGTCTTGCGTAGGCAGCTGCTACTTCAGCAACCCAGGTCCAGCTGCCGGCTGTGTGTGGCCCCAAACAGGCTCAGTCACCTGGTGCTTTCTGCAGGCAGCGCCCGCCCAGCTTTGCCTCTGCCACTACATGTGGTCTTTACCTTCTTAACAAATTTAAAAGAAGCAAAAGTACAGATTAGCAAGCAAAAGGTGTCCAATATCACTCACCACTCTGAAGTCTGATGTTCTCCTGGCTGGCTAGCCAAAAGATGTAGCAGGGCTGGCGGGGAGCAGGGTCACCCCAAAGACACTCCCAATTCCTCAGTCCAAGGTTCTTGGCCTCTCTTACCCTGAAGAATGGGAAAAGGGTCTCAGAGGTGCGGTGAGTTTGGAAAATAGAGAATAAATTGATAAGTTCATAGAAACATACAACCTACCGAGGTTGAACCATAAAGAAATCAAAAACAAAACCTGACATAGACAAATAACAGGTAATAATATTGAAGACACAATAACAAAGGGCTTCCAGCAAACAAAAACCTGGAAACTAATGGCATGACTGCTGAATTCCACCAAACATTTAGAAAACAAATGGCAATCCTTCTCAAACTAGTCTATAACATAGAGGAGGAGATGCCATTCTACAAGACTGGTGTTATCCTGATACCAAACCAGACAAGGACAAATCAAAAACAAAAAGAAAATTAAAAGGCAATATTACTGATAAATATTGATGTGAAAATCTTCAACTAAATACTAGCAAACTATATTCAAGAACATGTTTTAAAAAATCATTAATCCTGATGAAGTGAGATTTATCCCTGTGATGCAAGTGTGATTTAACATACACAAATCCATCAATGAGATATGTCACATCAACAGAATGAAGAACAAGTGCCATATTATTTTTTCAATTGGGGCTGAAAAAGGATTTGATAAAATTCCACATACCTTCATAATAAAATCCATCAACAAACAGTACAGAAGAAAGATCTCTCAACATGTTAAGAGCCATATACCACAGACTTGCAGCTAGTGTCACACTGAAAGGGAAAAATTGAAGCCTTTATTCTAAGATATGGAACATGACAAGGATGCCTACTGTCACCACTGTTCTTCAACATAGTGCTGGTATTCCTAGCTAGAGCAATCACACAAGAGAAAGAAATAAAGGGTATTCAAATTAGAAAGAAATAAGTCAAATTATTCTTGCTTGCAGACAATAGGATCTTATATTTAGAAAAACCTGAAGGTCCTACCAAAAAACCTATTAGAAAGGATAAACAAATTCAGTAAGGTTGAGGAAAAAAACTCAACATACAAAAATAAGTGGGAGTTGTATACCTCAGCAGCAAACAATCTGGAAAAGAAATCAAGAAAGTAATCACATTTATAATAACTACAAATAAAATAGCTAGGAATTAATTTAACCAAAGTAGTGAAAAATCTCTACAATGAAAACTATAAAAGTTTGATGCAAGAAATTGAAGAGGACACAAAAACCTTTAGCCAGACACAAACCTTTAGCGAGACAAACTTAGAAAAAAAGGGAAAGATATTCCATGTTCATGAGTTGGAAAAATCAATATTGTTAAAATGTCCATACAACTCAAAGCAATAAATGTATTTTACTTTAAATACATAAAATCTGTATTTAATGCATTAAATACAGATTTAATGCATTCACTATCAGAATACCAATTAAATTTTTTACAGAAATAGTAAAAAACAGGCCTAAAATTTACATGGAACCACAAAAGACCCAAAATAGCCAAAACTATCCTAAGCAAATAAAACAAAACTGGAGGAATCACATTACTTGACTTAAATTATACTACAGAGCTATCGTAACCAAAAAGACACAATGCTGGCATGAAAACAGACACATAGGCCAGTGGAACTGAATAAAGAACTCATATATAAATCTATACATCTATAATAAACTCATTTTTAATGAGGTTCTAAGAACATTCATTGAAGGAAATGACAGTCTCTTCAACAAATGGTGCTGGAAAAACTGGATATTTATGTGCAAAAGAATAAAGCTAGACCCTTATGTCTCACCATATACAAAAACAAAATAAAAATGGATTAAAGACTTAAGTTATAAGACTTCAAACCCTAAAAGTACTAATAAAAATAATTGGAGACACTCTGTGAGCAATACTTCACAAGCACAGGCAACCAAAGTAAAGACAAACAAGTGGGAATACATCAAGTTAAAACTTTCTGCAAAGCAAAGGAAACAAAGAACAAAGTGAAGAGACAAAGTGGGGTTTGGGGAAATGGAGATGGTTAATGGCTACAAAAAAAAAATAGAAATATTGAATGAGACTTTGTATTTGCTAGCACAACAGGGTGACTATAGTAAAAAAATTAATTGTACATTTTAAAATACTTTAAGGAATGTATTTGGATTTCTCATAACTCAAAGGACAAATGTTTCAGGTGAGAGGTACCTTATTTACCCTGATGTGATTATTGCACATGCATGCCTGTATCAAAATATCTCATGTAACCTACAAATATATACATGTTTGATGTGTCCCCATAAATTAAAAATAAACATTTTTTTAATGTTGATGCTTTCTGCATAATTTCTAATAAGATAATATGCTGGATTTTATAAAGCTGTTTCTTTCAGTGTATCTCAACAAACCTAAAGGTATGGATGTAACCCTCTGAAAAGCAATTTTATATAGAGAGAGTGACAGGACTCAGATAATGCAGCTATTTGATTGTTTTACCTAATCAAAGGAGAAAATATAGTAAATTTTCAGGAATAGATTGGAAATATACTATTCTAACAATATATTGTACCCCATTCTTGTTTCACCTAGAATGAAGATAAAAAACAGTTGTTTATATTTCATTTTTAGCAAAATGATAATTGTTTATTTTCCTTTTGATTTATGCAATTTTTTTCTTATGAATTTGAAGAATATATTGAAACATTATAAAATTTAACCTCTTATCCGATATGTCGTTGGCAAATATTCCCTCTCATTACTTAGATTGCCTTTCACCATGTTGATTTTTTGTCTTTGCTGTGAAGAACTTTTTATTTTATATAGCCTTACTTTATGTTTGTTTTTATTACTTGTGTTTTTGATGTATATCCAATAAATCATTGGCAGTAACAATGTCATGAAGCTTCTTCCTTGTGTTTCTTGTAGGAGGTTTACAGTTTCAGATTTTTTGTTTAAGTTTGTAGTCTATTTTGAGTTGATTTTTCTGTATAGTATAGGATAAAGTTTCAATTTCATTCTTTGTATGTAATACCTGGTTTACCCAATACAATTTGTTGAAGATATATCCTGTTCCCATTATCTATGTTTGACATCTGTGTAAAAGATAAATTGACTAAATATGTATGAGTTTACTTCTTGACTTTCTATTCTGTTCCATTGTTATAAATGCCTATTTTTATGACAGCACCTTAATTTTTAAATTTGGTAGCTTTGTAATATGTTTTGAAATCAAAAAGCCCTGTTCTTCCTTTTCTAAGTTATTTAGATTATTCAGTCTTTTGTGGCTCCATACAAATTTTAGAATTGTTTCCTAATATATAAATAAAATGTGGTATATTCAATGGAATTTTAATCAGCTATAAATAATTTATCAGTATTATTTGTTACAATATACTAAAAACAGTATGCTCTGTGAAAGAAAGCAGTCTCAAAAGAACACATATTGTTTGTTTATATTTATAGAAATATAGATAAAAAGACTACCTTCAGAGACAAAAAGGTAGGATTAGTTGATGCTTCCAAGATTTTTCTTTAGTAGGTTTTTAATTTTTGTTGAAAGTTTCACTTTGCTTATGCATTCTTCTCCTGACCTTGTTGAGCATCTTTATGAGTATTATTCAAATTCTTTGTTCATATCTTTGTTTGATTAGGACTGATTTGGGAGATTTATCTTTTTACTTTAGGATATCACTCACTGTTTCTTCATTTTCTTTTATTCTTTCTGTTGGTAGCTGCACCAGTAGAAAACAGCCTTTTTTCCCTCAGTTTTCACTCATGTAGGACCTTCACCAATCAGCCTAGCCAGAGATTCTTGGGATCTTTCAAACCTTTGTGTTAGTCTAAACCACTCTTTATTCTTAGGGACTTTCAAGCATCTATCTAGAGCATGTTGATTGGTCAGTGCTCCAAGACAGGTGAGACAATAGCAAATCCCATGGGTAGTCCCTGGAAATGTTGGAGAGTTGGATTCTTAGTCCAATTCTTTACTTCTCCAGGGAAAAGATGGAATCCCATGTTCAGCTGAGGGGCAGGGATTATGGCTACTGCTTGCATCCTACTTTCAACCATCTTCTTTCTTCTTACTAGCCAAATGTCAGAATCCATTAGTGTTCTGAGACCAGAGATAGAAACCCATACGTTGGACAGATCCTTGAAACACCTGAGCGTTTGGTCATATGGTCAAATGTTCTTCTTCTCCAGGGAGAATCTGAAAGCTTTCCTTCTGATTTTATGACATTGTGATGGGGTTAGGGATTATGGCTAAAGGGATTCTGAAGTTTTTCTATCACCTCTGATGAATATGATTTTACACTCACCCAAAGTGGAGAAATCTCTCAACGAGTATCTGAAATTCTTACAGTGGGAATTTGTCCATGTATTATTGTTCAGTCTGTGTGTTCTTAACGAGAAGGAACTTCTAGGGCTATTTCGCCACCCGGATAACATTTATCTATATTATTTTTATCATGTGTTTCAAGTTTTAATTTGTTAAATTCCTATTTTAAATTTTTGCATATTTTTCAGTAATATTAGTATGCAGAGTTTTAAAAATTGTTCTCATAGCTGAGTTTTGATGTAAAATTTATGTTAGCATTCCAAAATTAATTGAAGGAATTATCTTCATTCCCTTGCATTGAAACAATTAGAATAATACAGATCTAGTAATTTTTGAAAGTTCAGAGGTCAGATAAATTTACTTGTGTAAATGATGATGTGGTTATACTTAATGGGGTTAAATTAGAAATATTTTATGTTCTCACATTATTATTTATTTAATTGGGTTTCTTGTTGCAACTTCTTGCAATGTTGGCTTCCCTTCAAAAGTTTATACTTATTTTCAAATTTGTTACCACATGTACATTTATAAAAATAATCTTCTAAATATTTTTCATCTGTGGTCATATACACTTTTCATGAATAAATTGCAATATTACCCCTTTTCCTTCATTACCTTTAAGGAATTCTATTTTTCCCAAAAGATCAGCTTTCAAAAATACTACATATTTTAAAAACATTAATAATATCACTTTTTTAGTGTAATTATTCCAAATCTCTTTTTATAGCTGATTTGAGTGGTTTCTGTGGCTTGTATATGTTATTTCTAAGGTAAACATTTTTCTTTTTTATGATTTGTTTCATATATATTTGACCATCATTTAAATTTATTTTATTTTTTGAGAACTTCATATTATATTTCAATTGCGGAATAATCAATTTTTTAATATAAATTTTAATTTTAATTTATATTTTATTGTGCTTTAAGTTCTGGGGTGCTTGTGCAGATCATGCAGGATTGTTGCATAGGTACATACATGTCAATGTAGTTTGCTGCTTCCATTCCCCCATCACCTATATCTGGCATTTCTCCCCATGTTTTCCCTCCCCAACTCCCCACCACTGTTGTCCCTCCACTAGCCCCACCAACAAACCCCAGCATGTGATGCTTCCCTCCCTGTGTCCATGTGTTCTCATTGTTCAACACCCACCTATGAGAGAGAATATGTGTTGTTTGATTTTCTGTTCTTGTGTCAGTTTGCTAAGAATTGATGGTTTCCAGATTCATCCATGTCCCTACAAAGCATGTAAACTCATCATTTTTTATGGCTGCATAGTATTCCATGGTGTATGTGTGTCATATTTTCCTTGTCCAGTCTATCATCACTGGGCATTTGGGTTGGTTCCAGGTCTTTGCTGTTGTAAACAGTGCCACAATGAATATATGTGTATATGTGTCTTTATAATAGAACGGTATATATATCCAGTTATGGTATTGCTGGGTCAAATGGAATTTCTATTTCTAGGTCCTTGAGGAATCGCCACACTGTCTTCCACAATAGTTGAACTAATTTACACTCCCATCAACAGTGTAAAAGCGTCCCTATTTCTCCACATCCTCTCCAGCATCTGTTGCCTCCAGATTTTTTAATGATCGCCATTCTAACTGACGTGAGATGGTATCTCAGTGTAGTTTTGATTTGCATTTCTCTAATGACCAGTGATGATGAGCATTTTTTCACATTTGTTGGCCTCATGTATGTCTTCTTTTGTAAAGTGTCTGTTCATATCCTTCACCCACTTTTGAATGGGCTTGTTTGTTTTTTTCTTGTAAATCTGTTTGAGTTCTTTGTAAATTCTGGATATCAGCCCTTTGTCAGATGGGTAAACTGCAAAAATTTTTTTCCCATTCTGTTGGTTACCAATTCACTCTAATAACTGTTTCTTTTGCCGTGCAGAAACTGTGGAGTTTGATTAGGTCCAATTTGTCTATTTTGGCTTTTGTTGCCAATGCTTTTGGTGTTTTGGTCATGAAGTCCTTGCCTATGCCTAGCCATCAAAAATGAGGAGTTCGTGTCCTTTGTAGGGACAGGGATGAACCTGGAAACCATCATTCTCAGCAAACTGACACAAGAATAGAAAATCAAACACCGCAAGTTCTCACTCAAGGTGGATGTTGAGCAATGAGAACACATGGACACAGGGAGGGGCGCATCACACACTGGGGTCTGATGGGGGAAAATAGGGGAGGGACAGAGGGTGGCGGGGAGTTGGGGAGAGATAGCATGGGGTCAAATGCCAGATATAGGTGAAGGGGAGGAAAGCAGCAAATCACGCTGCCATGTGTGTACCTATGCAACAATCTTGCATGTTCTTCACATGTGCCCCAAAACCTAAATGCAATAAAAAAAATTGAATACTTCTTAGAAAACACATTCTATAAATATATGAAATTCATTCTAACTAATAGGAAATCAGTTGCCATGGTAGTTTTATTGAGATATAATATTTTTATTCAAAGCATGTTACTCACTGGAGTGCTCTTCAACTCTAGGTCATGTGAAATTGGTGATGTCAGATCTCATCATATCCACTTGCTTTTATATGAGATTTTTTTGAGGTATAGAGTTTACCTTGTTATAGTGACTACTTTGTGCTTTGAATCTATTAAAGATTCCATAACTGTCTTTTACTGTTAAAATGTAAGCTGTAAAATGTAGATATGACACATAATTCTAGCAGGTAGATTTATAATTAAGGTGTTAACCCTTTTCCATAGCTTTTAAGATAGCATAGGCAATAAAGTAACCATTAGGTATAAGTTAGATAAGCTATTTTTTTTTCAACATTTTGATCAAATTTGAAAATATATCAGTACATACTAAAAATAGATTGATGATTTTGAGGTTTTCAAGTGGCAGGTATTTTACAATTAATAATGTAGTATTCTCACCTTGCGTTTATTTTCTGTCATTAAAGGTAGAAAACAAGTGAAATATTCTTAATGTAAAAATTTTAAAGCCACAAAAGTGTTGCTTCTTAGACCACATTTACTGATTAAAATAACTCAGAAAGTTATTCAGTGCCTATGTGACTGGCACCATGGGATCTTATGTAATCACAGGATGCATTAGGAGCACACATTGATCAGGTAAAAAGAAATTTTCAAGATGGAACAAAAGTATAATTTTGATATAAATACTGAGTACTTTACAAGTAGCACAGGATAGCTACATGATTAAGTATTGAAGAAAAATGTTTTTGAGGAATGCTGGATATAACGTGTAACTGACATAACAGGTATCAGAGGAATTAAGCTAAATTGGGAATGGGGAAAGCAGAGAGATATTCAAGTTGTAGGATGGAGAAAGAAGTCATTTTGAAGTGGTAAAGGAAGTGGGAAAAAGTTGCATATATAATGAAATGTTCATGGTTCAGTTTAACTGGTACAAACATGTTCCTTTTAGAAATGGAGGTCAGAAGGCAAACCATTGGTTTTGAATTTTTACCAAAGCCTTGATACAAAACACGTTTATCAGTTCCATGAATCTTTTATTTTGTAGTTTCTGAAGCATATATTTTGAATATACATGTGATTTATTGTTTTGATTTCCATTTATTCAACTGAATTCTAACCATTTTCTCACATATGGCAATTATGTTCTTAGATCTGAAACATAATACTGCCTTTATTATTCTATTTTCTTGCCTATAAATAGGTATTATAATTGTTTTCAAAAATCTAAAGAAGACCTTTCTCCTACTTTGGGATACTGGGGATGGCATTCCATATTTTATTTATTTTGTGTGTGTGTCTGCACATTTGTGTGTGTGTGTGTGTGTGTGTGTGTGTGTGTGTGTGCATGCATGTGCACACATATTTTCATTCCCTATTCAGGAGAAATACCTATTTGGACCATTGCATAAAATAACAGATTGAAAGCAGTATTGCCAGAAAGCAATGTCAAAGCCATTCGGTCAGGAGTATACTATTCCACTCTACAAACTGAGTTAATGGAGGCACATATATAGAGTTGAAAGATATTAGTCATAACCTGTAAGAATGTATAAATGCAATATATCCACAATAAAATGCCAGAACTAAAATAGTTAACTGTAACTTACATCTACTCAGTATCTTGCATTTAAAGCAAGACACTGAGTTTAACAATTAGACAATGGAATATAGATCCTTATATAAGCTTTATATTTATGATATTCTGAAGAGAGAAGAGCATTGATGAATAGTTATTTGCAGAATGTGAGAACGTGAATGTTAAATTTAAAGATGTAAAAACTATACAATCTAAGTGTTCATCAACACATAAATGGATGAGAAAAATGTGGTACACACTGACATACACAGACACACACAATGGAATACTATTCAGTCATTAAGAAATGAAATCTGTTAAGTGAAATAAGCCAGGTATAGAAAGATACCACATGTACTCACTCATATGTGGACACTAAAATATTTGGTCACATGTAAGGTGAGAGTGCAAAGATAGATAATAGAGACTGGGATGAGTGAGTGAAGATCAGGGAGGAGGATGAAGATAATTGGTATAAAGGTTATAAACATACAGTAAAATAGAAGGAATAAATTCAATATTTGATAGCAGATTAGGGAGACTACATGTAGCAAAAATGTATTGTATTTGGGTGCTGAACACTCTGAAAGTCCTAACTTAATCACTGTGCAACATATGTACATCTAACAAAATTGCTCATGTATCCCATAAATCCGTAAAAATAAAGTATATTTATTTCTCTATTGCATTCATTCCCTTCAGACATTGTGATGACTAACATACTTTTTAAATGTAATCTTTTACTTCTACAATTAGCTTTTTTGAAAGTGAAATGTGATCAGAATAAGCCTATATTTTCCCACTAAATGTGCCATTGTTAATATGAGTAATTTTTTTGTCAAGTTTTAGCAATTTAGCATTCTTAAAATTTGGCTGCTTTTTCCTGTTATTCCATCAATACCATTGAGAAGCAATTATTTCTAAATCAAGACAGTTTACAAATATGGTAAATAATACTTAAAATGAGTCTTTTCTGTGAGATTTTTAAATACCAAAAAAGTACACATGCTTACAAAATATATGAGAAAGTTTATATTTGATCATATTTACTATATTTACAAAATAATATTTTAACCACAAATGTCAACATTTTTTAACTATAAAATATAGCCAGATAACTAACAAGGATTAAGCATCATGTTGGAACAAAAGTAGTCTAGAGTTACACTTTCAAAGCTGAGCACCTGCTATAAAATAACCATCTGTGATTAACTGTAATTTAATTATAAACTTATTTCTTTTGTGTATACTGGAAAGATCTCAAAGGTCTTCCCAAGCTGGTGAACAATCAACTTCTGGCACTTTGTAAAGCAAACTTGCATATTCTCTTAGTAGCACCTGCTAACTCTATTTCACTGCAAATTTTGTTAAGAGCTTCTGGGACTTTATGGTGGCATTAATAGGCAAATAAATTATTAAAACTGTAATCAAAGCTGCATTAATTAATCATCTGCAGTAGAAAGCTGATACTGATGACTTTAGGATAAGTTTGTGTTTACCTACAAAAAGTCATATTATAAGTTTAGATATTTAATAGAATAATTGAGGTAGCCAAAATTTGTGGCTATCTTATTTTTAGAAGAGGTTTTCATTATTTTAGTTACAATTATTTATCAAATTGTTGTATTGTTGTCTTCTTTTGCAATAACTAAGTTGTGATAAAATTAAAGGAGTTACAATTTTCTATTTGCATTGATAATTGTCGACTAACTTTTAATTAGATATTTCAAAAATTTTATACTCTTATTTTACAAAAATATTTCAATAACTTATTACGGACTCAAAAGTTTCATCTTAGCAACAGCCACAAATCAGAACCAAATTCTGCTGGCCCAGATATATTTATAGAATAGCAGAATAAAAATGTCAGTAAACTCCCTGTAAAATGATAAAAATATGGTAAATCAACTAAAAACACCATTTCAAAAATCTAGCAATAAGCCAAAGCTGCAGAACAAAATAAAAATAATCTCTCCAAGAGGAACTACTGCACTTTATTAAAACAACAGTATCTATGACCCTTTAACTTAGGGCTATTCTAATTCCTTCTCTATTCTCTGCTCAGTTGTAGAGTAACCCAAATCCAGTGACACTGCAGTCAATGGAAATATCTAACTGCTGAAAGAGCTCCTTTAAAAGCATCATCCCCAGAGCAAAGTCAATATTTTGCCCAATTTGTAGTTTCCTTCCTGGGAAATCTTTATATTCAGAGTGTTATGACTTTGAAATGACAAAGAGTAAGCTCAGCCCAGAGAAGGGGTAGTGTAGAGGTGGGTTCTCTACAGTCAGGAAAGAAATAACAAAAATTAAGAATGAAAGAAAGGATATTACTACTGACCTTACAGAACAAAAATGATAGTATGAAAATAATGTAGAAGGAATAATATGAAAAAATGCAATCAAATTTCGTAATTTAGGTGAAATGGACAATTTTCTAGAAAAACACAAACTACCAAACCTGAATCCAAAAAACTAACTAATCTGCATAGATTTATAACAAGCAAAGTGGTTAAATTATTAATTAAAATAGAAAAGTGACAGAGAAAAGTCAAGGCCTAGATGGCTTTAGTGATGAATTCTTAGTAACATTTGAAGATGATTTAATATGTATCCTTCACAAATTCTTCCAAAGAATAGAGCAGAAAACACTCCCCAACTGATTCCGTGAGGCTAATATCACAAGACACCACAAGAAAAGAAAACTAGAAATCAATAGCCTTTATAAGTACACATGCAAAATATACATAAAGGATTTTATTTCTCCTTCACTTACGAAGCTTAGTTTGGCTGAATATGAAATTCTGTGTTGAAAATTCTTTTCTTTAACGATGTTGAATATTGGCCCCCACTCTCATCTGGCATATTTCTGCCAAGAGATGCACTGTGAGTAAACTACCTTCAGTGAAATACTAGCAAACCGAATCCAGCAACATACAAAAAGAACTATGATCAAGTGGGATGTACTCCAAAAATGAAAGGTTGATTTAACATACAAAAACCCAACAACATAATACAGCATATCAAGGAAAATACATGTTAAAAACTACATGTTTATCTCAACAGACAGCAAAATCATTTTTAAAATACCTTATAATAAGATTACTCATCAACTAGAAATCTGGCCATAGTTGAATATGACCACTTCAATCATTATGTGAACTTGGAAGCAATATGTTCAGTTATGAGTGAAGATGGTATAGGAGGTGTTTGACATTTGAACAAAGAAGTGAAAGTATGATTTAGTTATCTAGGAATTTGAGAAATAAACGGACAGCAAACATATATAAAGGCAATCCAATATATTATGAGATTGAAATCTTTATTTTCATTTCTATGGGCTTTAAAATACTAGATATTTAAACAAATCATGTAACTTCTGTAACTACTGTTTTCTTTATAAAGATAGCAAAGTGGATATATCCTTGAAATACACTATTAATATTATTTCCATTTTATCTTACATATATATTTTTCCTGTAGAAAATACACTCAAAATTATTTTCTCCTAGGGCCTTATGTAGTAGTATCACATTTCTTGGGTTACTTCATTTGATATTTCAGATAGTCTTTCTCATAATCTATGTTCTACAAAGTTTTAATAATGGTTCTTCCACCAACTGTTCCCCCTTTCCAAAGGAGGTGCATAGGTTCTCTTGCCATCTTTCTCTTTTCTCCTCCTGTGGCTCCTAATACAAATACTACTGCCTAAATTAATTTTTTTTTCTAATTCTTTGACACCTTAACCTTAAAATATCAGTGGGTACTCCTGTAAACCACCCATTCCTTTATTTGTTAATATCAGTTGCAGGCTCTTTTTTAAAATTTATTTTTTAATTTTCTTAAGCTTTTTGTCAATTTTTTAACTCTTTATATATATATATATATATATATATATATAATTTTTAAATTGTACTTTAAGTTCTGGGGTACATGTGCAGATCATGCAGGATTGTTGCATAGGTATATACATGGCAATATAGTTTGCTGCCTCCATTCCCCTTGTCACCTATATATGGCATTTCTCCCTATGTTATACCTCCCCAACCTTCCTACCCCCTGCTGTCCCTCTGCTAGTCCCTCTGAACAGACCCCAGTGTGTGTGTTCTCATTGTTCAACACCCACCTATGAGTGAGAACACACTGTGTTTGATTTTCTGTTCTTGTGTCAGTTTGCTGAGAATGACTCTTTTAAAATAACACAAAGAATGTATCACTCTTTCACTCACACAGATGGAGCATGTTTTAACCTCACAGTTCACACACTTTTTTTTGATTTGAGAATATAACTCTATAAGGTTATAAATGCAATAAAATTAGAAAAAGTAGAATACTTACGTTAGAAAACAAATTTAAAATTTTCTCTCAAATTTCCTTATTTCGTAGTTATTTGCAACACATAAAATAACATCTTCCCCTAAGTTAGAGAGCTAATAGTAACTATATCATATATCAAAGCATTCCTTTGTGATGAAGTTCAGTATAAAACAATAACAAAATCTCAGTGGCTTACTACAACAATAATTTGTGTTATACTCATGTGTCTGCATGACTGCAGTTTGATAATCTTGGTTAGGTATCTCCAGCCTTGGCTGGGCTAGGCAAGACTCCAAGTTTTGGCTGGGTCCTTGTCTGTTCCACAGAACCAAGGCTGATATAGCAATGGCTTCTTGAAATATGCTCATAACATTTCATAAGTTGGAAACTCTGAATGCTGATGAAAATTTGCCATATATTTTAAGCGCTCAGATGGCAACTGGTATATTGCAAAGTTTTGCCACACACTCTTCTGAAAACAAAGCAATTCACTCATCCAAGACCAAAGACACAGGTGCGAAGAGGTATAAGTTGCACACAGGGAAGTCATAGTCAACACGGGAAGAAAAGAAGGAATAAAGGACAAACGATATTATCTACTACAAGTGGCATGCTAGTGATATTTTAAAATTTGGCATACATAGAATTTAATGTTGACACTGACTCTTTCGATATAACTTTGAAAAGTTGAATCTCAGGTTTATTGTCTCAACATTGAATGTAATAACTATTTGGAAGAGATAATTTTCTAGAACACATAGCAGGCATGGAGCTATTATTGACATTGATATCAGTAAAAAAAAAAAAAAAACAATAAATAAAGGAAGGTGTTAAATACATCCTTCTTTTAAATAATTGACAGAGATCAGTGATTGTAAAACAGGGGTGATTTTTCCCCCTGTGGGACATTTGGCAATATCTGGAGATATTTGTGATTGTTACACTTCAAAATAGACCGAAGTGATATATAGTGGACAGACATCAATGATGGTGTAATGCATGCTACCATACTTAGGACAGCCCCCCAAAATAAACAATTATCCTATCTCAAATGTAAATAATTCCAATGTTTAAAATCCTCACATATATAATTATTTCCCAAAATATTGTAAGGCATTCTATGGAAATTCAAAGAAAATAAAAGAAATATATTTAGCCATAAAGTAGATTTTACTAAACCCCCTACCCTATATCCCAATTCTTATTTCTGTGACAACTTGCTTTTTCAATTGCTGATGGAATTCTCCACACTATCAGGAAAAGAAAATAAAATAAAAGCAGAATAAAATATAAACATATAAGCATATAAAATAAACGCATGCAAAGTTTTTATCAGAATATTAAGATAAATGTGTTGTTTGTTCATAAAATTATGAAATCAGTCAGGCAAATTTGAATGAATATCCACACCCACATTAGGTTTAACATCATACCTGTTTTTGGGCTTTTTAACCTTGTAGGCACCCTTATTTGTGTTCATGTTTCAATACGCTGTAACACTCGACCGAATTCTAGGTTATGAATGATCTTATAGTACAACAACAAAACGAAAGTTGTTTCTTTAAAAATATGTACCTATAAATACATAACAGGTATATTAAATGGCAATTATATAGGCATTTTAACAGATATAATAAATAACAATAGTAATAATAGTATTAATAACATCAGTGATTTAAAGCTTAGATATTTGATAATGTATGTTGTATATGTAAGAGCAAAGGGAAGTGAATGTGGTCTGTTTGCTGGCAACTGGTAGCAACTATGGTATCTGCTATCTTATGTGAATTTAACCATGTCACAATAAATAGCATATTTAAGAAAAGAGGGACCAGCATATTTTGAATATTTAATACACATAAAATGTTTTAAATTTTATAATTTTTGTAGAAGCTACATATTTTTACTAAATAATCATTGTGTTTCTAAAATCTATGCCTTGATTTGCTACTGGACACTGCTAGGCATTGAACATCAGAGCATATGGCACACTATGATGAACTTCCATTAATGTACTAGTTGGTACATGGCCAACCAAGACATCAATGTAAGTGCATGCAACATACAACATCGAGTGGAAATAGTGGGTATTAGATGGGAATTAGCAGCTGCTGAGAGCACAGTTGGTATAACTAGATTGATATTTTAGTGTACCTGCTCCAGATGTGTTGCTAACTTTCCCTCAACCATATCTAGAGACTCATATTGTTAGTTGACCAGTGAAGGAAATATTTGAACCTAGGATGCACATTGTATTTGCATCTACCATGAATATATTAAATTTTTATTCAAAGGAAGGTGAATCTTCCTACTTGTGAAATCTTCACGTGGTATGTCTAGACACCCAATTTGATGGAAAAGAGATATGGCCTGAGGGGACTGATGATTGAACAGTTTATTATGGCCAGATGGCAAGGCACTTCCAAATAATCATATCGAAGTGGTGGTAAAGAGTAGATTTTTTAAACAGGTTATAAGGATGACCCTTTCCAAATGAGGTCTGATTATGAGGTGTTGAAAATCTGGAAAAAGATAGAAAGACAAAGAGAGAGAGAAAGCCTGATTGTGAGGTGCTTAAATCTAAAGAGAAAGAGAGAGAGAGGCTGCACATTGTGTTCTCATTATTTGGGTAGACAAGATGGCCATTATGTAGATGTCAGCTAACATTTTAGGAGCAACTAGGGGAAAAGAGAATAAGAGAAGGGCAAGGGTCGTGGGAAAATTGTAAATATCAGCAATAATTCTGTGACAGTTATCTTTTTGTGTATAAATCTGTGTTTATGACAATTTCATTTTACTGCTCTCTTTTTCAGCTATCATTTTAAATAGGAATGTTGTTGTTGGTAGCTTTATAATTTAAAAGTGAAGTTGAAGATTATCAAAGTGGAATCATAACTGAACTGGAAGAGGAATGCATCTTACCCAGAAATGAAAAGATTAGTTGATATCTTCATAGGTCTTTCCATTTTAGATGATTGTGATAATATCTTATTTCTAAGAAATACATTTTCTTATGTTTGCTCATGCTCATTGAAGAACACTGTTGTCTGAAAGTTGACAGATAGTTAACGAGGAGCTGAACAGATGAAATATGTTGGGTATAATGAGCTGGCATTGAGCCTCTAATATCCGCTCTTTCTAATGGTTAATAGGCCTTCTTATAAAGAACACACTGGAGAGCTGAAAACACTTCCCAACTCTTTGTCATTTTGGTCATGATGAGAATTGTGTTGTGCTGATTAGATTTGCTGGCATTTCCAAGATAGATGTCACTTGGTTTCCCCATGGTTTGGGTCAATAGTAGACAAAGTCAGGATACTTTAATTATGAGAGTTAGGAACAACCTTAGTATTTCTCCCTTTCTATTTCTAGCACCTCATACAATTTCTGTATAGCTCCTACTCCAATCTGGCATGTACACCATGGTGTCTGTTTCCACTGGGTAACTAGTTCTCTAAACTCTACTATCATTTCCTCTTTATTTTGTTTCTCCTTAATAAAAGGAGCCTTTTTTTTTTCTTACCTTTAAGAACCTTGAGAATTGGGTAGATGCTGCTGTTCACCTTCAGCTTAACAAAAGTCGAATCACCTTAATTAAATTTCCACTATTTTAGGTATTTAGATTGAGTTTTGTATTCCTGGTACAATGAAACCCTTCTGGTGTTTGTTTAACATTTCTGATATCAAACAAGATATTTGAATTGTAGACATATGCTGCTACAACTGAACTTTTATCGTCCAGAGCTTAATTTATATCAAGAATCAGTTGAACTAGCTAAGCTTAGAATTCCGAGTACAGTCATTATTTTGTTAATGCTGAGCTACAGATGTGGCTGCAACGTTTTGGACCCAGTTTTCAGATATACAGATGGCATCTCAGGGAATATGTTCTCAACCTAGTATTTCCAGTGGTGACCTCTGAAAGTACTCACCTTTCTGAGTACTTTCTTTTTGTGGAAGCAAACAAACAAACAAAGGAAATAAACAAAACACCTAAAGTAGACCCTTTTCCCTAGTTGAATTGAACGCTAGTTGATACAATCAGAGTGTTTAAAAATAAAGAAATTAATCAGGTGAAAATATTACATTTTACATTATATTTGAAAACATTTTACTTTTTTAACTTGATCCATTTGACCTATAACTTAGAACCATTGTTTAAATTTAACAGAATTTATGAAAAATAATTTTCTTAGGCTATTTAATATTCTTTCCTTAAAAGTTTCTAGCTATTTATATACCTTCAAGAGTTTCATAAAGCTTGGATTGATTAAACAAATAAAAACTAAATCCTTACTTGAAAGGCAATTTCAAGTGGTTATGTTGTCATGAATTTAAAATTATATATATATATATATATTTTTTAATAACTTTTCTAAAGGGTATTCAATAACCTCTAATATCTAACATGAAAGATTTAAAGAAAAACATCCAACTTCCCTTAGAAAGTGTTTTTCTCTCTTATATGGGATCCCAGAATTAAAATGTTATTACATATTATTATTTTTTCATTTGTATTTTAATGCAGCAAGCATCTCTTTTAATCACAGTGGTGTTATCAGTAGAGCTATGTGATCTGGAAAGCTAAACTCTCATGTTGATTTAAAATAATACATTTTCTTTATGCTAATTATTACTATATTCCAGAAGATTGCAATCATCACACAGTATATATTACTAATCAGAAAATGTTCAGAGACAATGTTAGGTGCAGAAAATATAAATGATATATGACAGCTTTGTAAGAGATAGATTCAAGTGCCAAGATTTATTTATACAATTGTATATGCATACATGTATAGGGTGAGACTACATTTTCTTAAAATGTATATTTCATGTAAATTTAATAGTGCCAAACATATTCATTCCATATATTCAAGTTAGTTGACATTTTCACAAACATTGATACATTTTAATTACTATGGCAATTAAGAAGATCTTAGAAAATACTTATAACGAGCTGAAGTCATATGTTTCTGTTGTCACCCTAGAGCTTTAAGACACCTGCCATATGTTGTCTTTAGTAATTGCTACAGCTGTCTTCTCTATACAATGTATGTACTTATTAAGTAATAGTGGCTTATACAATACATTTAATTGTAGCTAATATATTTTTGAAAAATAATGCCTCAGGGTTTTTTTTCTCATTTTTTATGAAGATGCACCCCCTCACACACACATACACGAAAAAAAAAAAGATCAAATGAGTTGTCAAAGAAAATCATATAGGAAATAATATGAGCAAATAAAAACAACCATCCTGAAGTAGGGATCCGAAAACGTAGATGTTAAGAAGACTTTACATATGTGATTTGTGATTTAGGAAATGGCATTTAACCTGTTTTATACTGTTTCATCCTTTAGTTCAAGTAGATTAGTAGAAATGAATTCTTCTCATGTACATCACAAACACACATTGTAGTAAAAAGATGAAATAGAAATATATATATATATATATATATATATATATATAAATATCTTGTAAAGTATAAATTGAAATGCAAGTTTAAGGCATTTTGTTGCTCTTCTCTCAAGACAGTTTTAAAAGCAAAGAGGCATTAACATATTGCCTCTGATGGTCAGAAGAAATCCCATGAACTTTTTTTTGAAGTAGTGTTCCAGAGCTTTTGAGAAAAAAAAAAATACAAATTACATTTTTTTTTGTCCTCAAATTCTTCTGCCCAGGACATACAGCGAGTATATCTCTCCTCTCTCCTTCTTTCTCTCTCCCTTATCCCAGACCACATCTCTTTCTCCTTCTGGCTCCCTCACTTATCACAGGTCCTACAAACTAACAGACAATAGGAAAATACAGATGCTGAATTTCATTGGTACCGGCCTGGATAGAACTGAGCCAAAGGGTAACATTTAATTTTCTTTACTAGTGATGTTTGTATATGTGTACTGACCTTGCTGAAGATTCTATTTTCTAATATTCTCTGAATTCTGTAGAAGCAGAAACCCCCTTCTAGTACCATATTGAATGTGACTATAGTTTAGAAAGCATAATAATATGTGATCACCTTTAAATAATTTCAGTCATGTCCTCTATCCAACTCTTTCTCCATTCTATCACTAATAAGCATGAGTAAACCAGATTTTTGTTTTCTGAAAATTTTATGCAGCTTTGTAGAATCTTTCTGGCTTTGAAACTTCTGAGTATGAATTCCCCTTGAAATGAAATCCTTTTTCTTTTCCTTAAATCTCCTATATGTTAAAAAAAAATCTCTCTACTATTTAGGTTAGGTTTTGATTACTTAGTTTAAATTTTTACATTTCTGGTGCATTACAGATTAACTGAAAGAGAACACATATACTCTAAAGTTGAATTACACATTCAAGTTTTATGTCAATCAATTATTTCATTTTATTTTATTTGCAAGAAAAGCAGATGCTGAACCCCTTTTAGGTACTTTTATACATTACGTTCTATTATGGGGGTCATGCATCTATCAGTGATATTATACGCATGAGATAAGGGTGCAGCACACATGAGAAATGCTTATCTAACTATGCCACTGTTCTTCTTATACTTAACGTTTACAACATGCATTTCTGGCTGTTAAACTTCTCAGGTTCTGAATTGGGGTTGACATTAGTAAGGTCTGATTCTCATGCGGGGTGGTGTGAGGGAGGAGAATCTGTATGTAGGAAGTTGTTTTAATATATAAGTAAGCTCCTTTTTTCAGTCTGTGAGGCAAAGCCCTTTCATTTAGCTATTTCAAATGTCATTTGATTTGACAATAACAATCACAAAATTATTTCCCTAGAATTCAATACCTAACCTTAGTGGGTGGTCTTTTATCTCAGCAATATTAGCTAAATAGTATTTTACAACTAGGCATCAATCATTTTACTTAGAATAAACAATTTTAGTAAGTTGTACAGTATTGGGGCTTTTTGAAAATCATCATGGAATTACACTTTCAAAAACAACTCGATTTTTTGTAATAGTATAGAATCATGTTTTCTTAGATTATGTAATGACCAAACTACCATAAGTGGGTTAGCGAAGCCCTTTATAAATATACATGCATTTGGATTTGAGTAACTAGACATATAATTGTATGAATATGTGAACATTTATGTGTATCTATCTATCTATGTAATCTAGCTAAAATCTGTATTATTCTTACAACCTACCAGGTTGTGAAAGGTCCTCCAGACCTACCGTAAATCTAGAACTAGTTACTATCAAAAGAGAATTTTTAGTGAATAAACCAATATCCAGGTATCAACAGAATGCTTTGTGTATGTGAGTACTAACAGCAGTGCAGCAGATATAAGGCTACTAGACACTTATATAAACCAGGGAACACTGTTTAATTTTGCATTAATTTATCTTAATAATTCAAATTACCTCATTTTATGCTTTTCTCAAGTGAGAATCTGCCTTTTCTTTTTTTGTCTGTAACTCATTGTATAATGCTGTATGCTTTATGATTCAAAATGCCATCTAATCAGTTTATCCTCAAATGTGAAGCCTTTTACCCATTTTTAACAATTCCTAAAGTCTTCCAAAAGTGGGCCTATCAAAAATAAAAAATAAGCCCAAGATTTATCCACAAAAGCACTCAAGAAAGGAAAATCCAAGCAATGGTCAAAAAGGAAATATAGACATTTTAGGGCTTGCTTAGCATTTATCTAAATTAGGTTTAAAATGTTCCCATACTACTAATTATTTAGAATTATTATCGGCAATTTTAGAGCATGCATTGTGAGAGTGTTATAAATATACAGATATAACCTCAGTAATTAATCACACAAACTTTCCAATACCAATAAAGAATGTCAAAAAATACATGACATTTATATAAAGATTTACCATATTTTTTAATCTTTACCTAAAGTTTAAAGGTAAAGTCGAAATAATTCATATCATTTTTCTAGAGTTCACAAATTTAACTAATAAAATACACCAAAGCATTCAGTTAATAATCTATTGCAGGTTAAATTTTATGGTCATATTCTATAACACTCCCTTCACCCTCCTCACCTTCATGCAATGCATAGTGGTTTGTTTTAGAAGTTCTGTCCTTTATTTATATATTTTTTTCTTTTTCAGAAAAGACACAGCACAGATATATGGCTTTGTAGCCATTTCAAATTTACGGCAAAGGTCCAAATTTTCCATGAATGAAAAGCTTCTTGTCTCTCCTTCCAATTTTGCTTTCTATGGCAGTTGTATTTATCTCAGAGAAGAAATTGCAGTCACTCTGTTTTGGTAGTTTAGTTTGTAAGATTCAAAAAAGACCCCCACATTTGATAAACAGTTTCAGGAATATCTAAACTTTCCTAGTTGTTTGACTTCCTGCTTGTACATGATTGGGTTCACAGGTAGTAATTTATTCTTCATTGACAGACAAAAATTACCTGTGACTCCACAGCCACTCATACTTTGTTCCATAATTCAACTGCTTCAGATTCTGCTTAGGGGGCTAATTTTTAAGGGTCCTTTATGAAAACACAACAAAGCAAAACAGAAACTTCTAAATTACAGCTCGATTAAGGTAGAAGAATTGACTCCACCTGATCCTTACAGAAAAATTCCTGCTTTCTTGTGCCCTGGCTATTCAACAGATGTTGGCTTGAAATGTTCAGGATCTAGCACTGATAAAGAAGAAAATGTCAACAACTTTTCCTGAGGCAAGGAAATGGGTACAATTCCTGACCTTCAGCCATCAGATGAGGATGTAATCAATGATTTATCATTTGGGGGCATGGTGTTCTTTCCAGTCCTTATGTAAGCCTAGGTTTCCATCGCCATTCTGTGGATTTTCACTTGTCTGAAAGGTGAAGAGGGCAAATTCTTCTTTTTCTGGTTATCATTTTACTTCATTCATACTCTCCCCAGCAGTCCCCTTTAGTTCTGCTGGGTCCCATTTTCTTTGTGAACTCACAATGATACATTTTCTCTCACAATATTCTATATTATTTTTCAGTCCATTTCTAGATTCTCCATTGTCTTCATTCTGGAATTTAAAAAAAATCCTCTACAGATTCCTCTCCTCTCCCAATTTGATTATACTAAAGATGAAAGAATCCAAGAACTTTGTGATAATATAACACATAATCTCACAAAGAGATTTTAAAGCTACTTAAAAATTGATGGGAGGAAAGGAGAAAGGAGTCAGGCCTTGTAAACTTTGAGAAGGCCAGTAGCTGGCCAACTTTTTGTTCAGTTTCAAGTTCATTACCTCTTCTAATATTATCATTTTGAAACTCAGAATTAGTTACTTAACTTTTTAGTAGACTCAACGCATACTATTTTAAAAAATCAAATATTTGAGGACTATGATTTACCCTGGTAATGATAAAATGTAATCCACTCTAATTTCTCCTGTCTTCAGCTGAAAGATTTAGCTGTTTCAAGCAGAAACTTAATGAAGAAGTCTATTGGCACTTGCTATGACCTGAATATGACCCTCAAAAATTCATATTTTAGACATAGTCCTCATTCTGATGCTATTAAGAGGTGAAGTTGTTGATAACTGATTAAGTCATGAGGGTACATAAATGGGATTAGTGCCCTTATAAAAGTGGTTGAAGGACGCTGTTTTGCACTTTCTGCCATGTAAGGTACTGCAGTAAGTCACATTTTGAAGCAGACAGTGTGCCCTTCCCAAACCATGAATCTGCTGGTGCTGGTCCTCAGTCGCCTTTCCACTGTTTATAAATTACCTGGTCTAAGATAACTTATTAGCATTCCAAATGGTCTAAGATCATTGTAATAGCAAAACTACCAGGTTTCCATTAAAGTAATATTTGTAAGTGATTTTCATTTATTTTATTGCTCTTTATTCACAATCTTTGCCCTAGTTGCTAAAGTTCAAGACCAAAGATGTTTGCAAGGGAAAAGCAATAAACACATATATGTTAAAAGATAAATATTCACAGTTCAAATCCTTAAATTGGAATAGTTCTTATTTGGGGATAGTTTTATCAAGAAAAGGAGAGTGACTGAAAATGTTTATTTTATAAAATGACACTTTCCTGCATTTGAAAAACAAAAATAATGACATTTTGGAATATTTTCATTTTCTGCCTAGCAAGTAAATTAGATTATGAAGAATTAAACTCTTTCTTAATTTTATTTCTCATTTCCACATTTAAAATCTTGGTTGTTGACTAGTTTACGTCAGAGCATTGCTTCTAACATCTAGCAAAGCCACCTAAATATCGGCAATCTTCTGGACTTCTTTTCTGCCTTTGGAAATCTGAGAAACCAAAGGATTGAACCTTGGACACTTCTAAACTTGAGTCTTCCTTTATGAGTAGAGGAATGTACATGAATTTCTCACATGATCCCCTGCAGAAACTACTCTAAATTGCTAAGGAATTAGTTCTGTTCTTCTTTTCAGTGTCAGAACTTTTAGTATTTAATTATGTTGATAAGGCTATAAAGCTAAAGTTTAATGACACCAGTAGTGTTTCTCATCTCATTTCTGATGCCCAGCTATAGTATTTCTGGTACTTTAGATATTTACATAAGGAGAAAGCCTATAGGCATAGTTGTAAATTTAGAGTAGGAATAACTAATTAGCCAAGAATACAAAATCATTTTGGAAATAATACAGACCTAAAAAGCAGGAAGAAAAAAGTACATAACTTGTTTGTATAAGTCTTGGTTTCAAAGGTTTATAAAAGCAGAATGCGGGAATAGCAGAGAAGGGGATTTTTTTTTTTTTTTTTTTTTTTTTTTGAGACAGAGTCTCACTCTGTTGCCCAGGCTGCAATGCAGTGGCACGATCTCGGCTCACTGCAACCTCTGTCTCCCAGGTTCAAGCAATTCCCCTGCCTCAGCCTCCTGAGTAGCTAGGATTACAGGCACGCATCACCACACCTGCTAATTTTTGTCTTTTTAGTAGAGACGGGGTTTCAACATGTTGGTCAGGCTGGTGTTGAACTCTTGACGGCATGATCTGCCTGTCTCAGTCTCCCAAAGGGCTGGGATTATAGGCATGAGCCATCGTGCTCAGCTGGGAGGGGATTCTACGTTGCCAGTGATACTGTATAAATGAAGTTGTGTCTTTTTGGATTTCTGAAGTTCCATTTGTAATGCCACTACCCTTTTATACTTTAAGTTTTCATCATCATTCTATAAGACTGAAGTGAATTATATAATACATATACCAATTTCTATTTTTCTTTATATATTATGTGATTAAGGCATTGCTTACAAATATAAGATTTTCCTGTTTTTTTGCACATAATGTAGAGTTAATAAGGTTACTTTTTCAACTGGTGGGAGAAAGTAGGATCAAAACCCATGTGTCTGTTTCCTAATTTTCAAAATTCTGGAGAGCTGTTTCCATTAATTTCTTATTCTCTTTGTAATTTCCCAGTAGGAGAGGGAGATTAAGAGAGAGAGAGATCCCCATACATTATAGATTTTCAGTTAGTATTATAATTTTCTGGAAAAATATCTCTCAATTTCAGCATACTTTTTCTTTTTTTGATAACATTAAACTGCCTAACTTTTTACTATGCACATTCTTGTACAAGTACTACATCTTCACATGACTAGTAAGGTGTTGTCATTAAATGTTATATATACTTCTCTAAAAAACTGTTTTATATACAGTACTAATCTTTCCCACTACCAAAAAAATTCTTCAAAATTGCACTGACAGTCATCAGAACGTATCTTTAGAAACACAATTTTAGGAAATGAAACGTAATTAAAAAACAAATCTGCACATTCTTTCAAGATGATACAATTTTATTTGAAAAATGTTTATTGTAAGAAGAAATGAGCCTGGCTGAAATAATTTAACTGTGAATATTTCAAGGTCAGTGACACATTTGTAAGAAAGAAATATTATTGATTTTCACTTTCATCACTCTTCAAATGTGGTAAAAGCCAGCTGCCAATTATACCCATAAGAGGCATTAAAGGTAAAACTAATTTAGGAAACTACTGATTAAAAAAAAAGAAAGAAAAAAACAGCTAAAAGCTATTATAAAAGTGTGAAACTGTGATAGAATATACAATTCGGATTAAAAAATCATGCTTATTTTTGAAGTATTAAAGATGCATTGTTTAATTGGGAAGAAACTGGCTGACATTCTAGACAAAAAGTACATGTATAAGCCTGATGAATTTCACAGACCAATATTCATTCTATGCCCATTAAAAGTCTTAGTATAAACTTTTAATGCTAAAAAGAATTTGATGCTAATATTCACACAAATTAAATATTATTAGAGAGTAACATTGTAAGAATGATATGAAAATAAAATTCTTAAACAGATCAATACATTTTATTCCATAGAAATTTTTAAAAAATTAATTCCAAAATCATCTTTTGCAAGACTGAGAACATTAAGTTAATTAAACTGTAAAATAAAACACATCCATCATATATTAGAGACAAAATCTTGTACCTTTAATGTACAATGCTAATGCTATTATAAAACTTTATTGATTCAGTATAATATATTTTTGGACAAGTTACAAAATAAAAAGCATGGAATGTGTATTAGGGAAATACTCAACTTAGTAACAAAACAACTGAAAAATCAAAACAAGTGCAAATTGGTTTTCACTTGGAATATTTTTAATAAACAGCAATACTAATGACCAATGCTGGTGAATGTACATGGAAATGAACACCTTTGTACACTTATGTAGAAAATAATCTTTATAAAGAAAAAACATATTCATATTCTCAAAATCTTTCTAAAATTTTCTGAAGGAAAATATGCTAAGACAATATTAAATAATTAAAGTGTATGAAGTAATCAGCATTATCCAAACAACTGGAAGAATTTAAAAGTTTTTTTCCCCAATTGTCAAGTTTACTGAAAGACATCTATTAGGAGTGTTTATCAAGCTGGTTCCTATTTTAAATTCTATACATACAAAGGTAAGTAATACTTTGCTTGTGTTTCAAGGAACCTTAATATTTAATATATGTGAGGAAAAGAGTAAATAATACTGTAGTCAGTTAAGTTTATTAAATGTCTGCAATGAATATGAGTTTCTGTCTCCTAAAAGCATTAAGAGAGTATTAATATTATTAAAAAAAAAAAAAAAGAAAAAAAAACCTTCTATCTAGCCCGTTTGAATCATACAGTTTTTGCTTATTTTGGGGCCTTTCTATTTTTTTAAAACCATCTCCTAAATTCTTTGTTGCTGCGTATAGGATTCATTCTCCAAGATGATTCCCAATGAACTAGACTTCCTTCTCACATTGAGTAGGGTCAACTTTGTAAACAGTAGAATATTGTGGAAATGATGGCGTGTGGCTTCTCAGAGCAGATGAGAAGACAACGTAACTACTACCATATACTCTCTTCTCTCTCTGGGATTTCTTACTCTTGTAGTAGGCTGCTGACATATAGTGAGGATATCCTCGAGGTCCATGGAAGGAACTGAGTCTTGCCAACCAGCTCCAGATTTCCAGAAGTGCAAGCAAATAAATTACATTAATCTGTTCACACATTGCTTGGGTAAAGACATACCCAAGATTGGATAATTTTTAAGGGAAAGAGGTTTAATTGGCTCAGAGTTCAGCATGGCTGGGTAGGACTCAGGAAACTTACAATCATGGCAGAAGGGGAAGCAAACAGATCCTTTTTCACATGGTGGCAGGAAGGAGAAGTGCCAAGTAAAAGGGCAGAAACACCTTATGAAACCATAAAAATTCAGGACAACTCACTCACTATCACAAGAATAGCAGCATGAGAGTAACTGCATCCATGTTTCAATTACGTCCCACTGGGTCCCTCCCAGGACATCTGGGGATTATGGGAACTATAATTCAAAATATTTGGGTGGGGACAGAGCCAAACAATATTATAAATAATATAGGCTCATGTAAATCTTCATCTGTTCACACCCCAAGCCAACATCTTGACTGCAACCTCATAAGAACCCCTGGAACAGAATTCTAAGCCATTTACAGATTTTGACACCATAAAAACATGTGAGACAAATAAATATAGTCAGCCAGCATTTTGCATGGTTCCAATATGCACAAATATTAGTAACTGTGGTTTAGTTAAATAAGTCTTACAACATTGTTCAAGTTTCAGTTACCATAGTATATTAGCTTTGAGTTATTACATAAAATACATACTTTGCTGCTAGCCCTTCAGTTCAGAAATCTATGTGTAATTAAGAGGTTTGTATCATGTTCAGTAACTAACCTTGTCACTTTTTTCTATCTGTCACTAATTGGCCAGTGCACATCTGTTATTCGTTCACACAGAGCAAAGTATGTAGTTGTGTTGCTTCTTTGTCTCCTAGTGATTGACTCATGTGACAATTTACAAAAATGAATAAACTTAGGAGATAATTGGCCAACAAAGAAGAAAGTGCAGCAAAGAAAAAAATGAATATTTTATTTCATATGCAAGTAACTGCAGAATAAAAATAAAATGTAATAGGTTATAGTAAAAGTAGTTTACCACAGAAATGTTGACACTGCTATTATTTATAAGAATATATACGCAGCCAGGGAAACTAAGTTAAAGTGAATTTCTCAACTTAAATTTAAAAAGTTATTTTGATGAAAAGAATGGAGATGCCCTAGAGGAAGTGACGGGAGCAAAATAGTTCACATTAAGGTAACTCTCAGAGATATTTTACAATGTTAAAACAACAAAGAATAAAATACAAGTGTATCCATATTTAGAAAGGAATGTAACAATTTGCCAATGTATAGGAAATACGTTGGAGGTTAAAAAGGCAAATGCTACTCAATCTACTATTGGCAATTTCCTTTTTGCAAATAAACAAAACATTCTCAATAATTTTATACTGACATTTAAATAAACACTGTGTTTACCTTTTTTTTTCATTTTGCTTTACATTTGTAGCCAAAACAAGAGTCTTTAATGTTTTAATAAAAATGTTAAAATATCAATGAACAATTGTAACTTCCCCGGTTGATTCTTAAGATTATGTTTCATGGTTTCAGTTTGCATAGTCATTTTTATGACCCTGCATTGCCATTCAGTGTGAAAACTGACTATATTTATTGTTTTAAGTTGCAGAGTTTGGAGATAATTTGTTAAATATTTTTATGACTGATAAATTATGGTCTATACTGTTTATTAGATGAAATGGAGCTGAGTATTGAGTCAATGTACCTGAATTTGTCAATAATTTTTTTAAATCACAAATTTCCGTCTTTCCTTGTGAGCCTGTGCAAATAAGTAGCTAGATAAATTCCTCTTAACTCTAGTATAAAAACTGATAACGAGGCTTGAACAGCATTCTTTACTTCATCTCTTTTTACTGCTCACTAAAATGAACACTACTATACCAGAATTAAAATCATAACTATTAGAAAATTCAGTGTTTTTGAATCGTGGAGAACATCTGTCAAAATCAAAAGTTTAATGTAACAAGAAAAAGCAATAATTGTTGAAAAATATCAAGCTATAAGTTAACGTCATACTTGATTTTTGATACTGATAATGTTTTTATAGCCTAGATAAGTATTTTCCAGTGTTCGTCTTTATCAGTCTCCTTAAATGCCCTATTCAAATTAAACAATGCAAACAGACTTTGATTTCTCTGAGAACTAACAAATCTATCCTTCCAACTCAAGTCTTTCTCCTGAGCTCCAGATTTGCATAGGTGAAGGACATCTAGACTTTTTGTTTGGATGTTCTATAGCCACTTCAAAAGAATTATGTCACAAATTCACTTTATCTACCCTGCTATTTCCCCAAAACCCTCTGCTAAAGTGAGGGCTGTATCTAGACAACATTTTTGCTTGTAGTAATTTATGCACAGAACAGACTACAAGCAAACAGAACAGAATCTTGTGTTTTTTTGAGAAATTTTTGAGAAATAAATTATATAAATTTTCTGAAAAACTTATGATTTTTTAACCATCAAAGTAATCTGGGTTCTCAAAATTCCATCCTCAGGTAAGAAACTGAAAAACTCTGCAGCCCACAAAGAGAAAAAACACTTCAAGGTCCATTCCCTATGTAGACAAAAGAAAAGGAACTTCCTCTCAGAGGTCAGGTTTTAATCAGAAACAGAAAAATGAGTTCCTGCCAGAGGTCAGGATCAGACATCACATGAAGTCTAAAATCTTTGTGATGATTTCAAATCTGCTACATATCAATGTCTGCCGTGTGATTCTTTCTTTTTTGTTGTGTATGAACATGTTTATTTTAGAAATTTTGTTTCTATTTCAATATTTTTTATTTTAAATTGGTCATATAGGTAAGTGGGGATGTTACTTATATCTTACTTTGTAATTCACCACATTCTAGGAGCCATGTCTGGACTGGAATGGCTATCATTCAGTCACTGAGCTGCATGAAGTAACTGTAGGTGACTCTGGGATTGTCACTTTAAGGTCAATAAATGTTGATTGCGGTATCCTAGTTTAGTTCTCAATTTCATATGGAAAGTTTTCAATAATTCATCATTAAGCATAATTAATCTTACAGTTCTTCAAATAGTCTCACTGAGAGTTAAAAACTACCTTATATTTCCAGTTTGTTAAAATTTCTTAAGGAATAGAAGTTAAATTTTATTTAATTTTTGTTTGTCTTGCATCTATTTCCATGATTGGATAATTTTCCCTACTCTGTTCTGTTGAAGTGATGAAATACATTCATTGGTACTTGAAAACTATAGCAATCTTATAATTCTGGAATGGTTCCAACCATCATAAATTTTATCTATTGGTAGATTTAATTTGCTGATTTTATGTTTAGGATTTCATTCTGTTTTTGAAGGAAACCAGCCTATCTATTTTTTCTTCTTATGATGTGTCTGTAGGATTTGGTGCCAAGGTTATCCTTTTTTTATAAAATAAGTATTGTATTGCCCACTTTATTTCTTCTCCCTGGGAGGTTTTTTGTTGGATTGGTGTTTTGTCTTATTTTGATGTTTGAACTTCCAATGTTTCTGTTAAAGCTACCTGATTCTGGAATTTTCTTTGTGGTAAGGATTTTAGTTAGAAATTTGCTTTTTGGTAAATATGGGACTATGCTGCCTTCACATTTTGTGTACATATTAGTAATGGTAGACAAAGTTTTAAGAGTTTGTGCATTCTACCCACATTCCAAATGTATCATCATAGCTTTTTTTATATAATGTATACTTTATTATTTATTTATATATTTATTTAGAGACAGAGCCTCACTCTCATCACCCAAGCTGGAGTGCAGTGGCACAGTCATGGCTCACTGCAGCCTTGACTTTCCAAGCTCAAGTGATTTTTTCACCCCCGATATCTGAGTCTCTGGGACTACAGGCATATGCCACAATGTCTGGCTAAATTTTAGTAGAGACAGTGTCTGAACATGTTGCCTAGGCTGGTCTCCAACTTACAGGCTCAAGCAGCCACCCACCTCAGCCTTTCAAAGTGTGAGTCACTGCACCCAGACTAATTTGTTTTTTAAAAGTAGGATCTTTATTGATTGTCTTTGTGTAATACTGATAATTATTATTTGTACCATCCCTCATGTGTCTTGATCTAGGTTATTGGGAGCTGATTGACTTTTTTCTTAGTTTTTACAAAGAACCAACTATTTTGCCTTGAATGGCTCTCTCTATAGTTGTTTGATTTTATTTCACTAATTTCTGTTTTCAGTTTTATTATTTTACAACTTCAACAAAGTTGGGCTTAATTGGTTATTACTTTGCTTCAATAGGTGATTTCATCATCAATTTTTCAGTCTCCCTTTCTCATATGATCATTTAATGAAAAAAAAGAAAATTGTCCTCAAATACTTTTACATATATTTCACAGGTTTTACTATATATTAATTATATATTTCATTTTAAAATATGTTCAAAATTTTTATAATTACTTCTAAGGCTTATAGGTTACTTAGGTTTTTATTGTTTATTAGCTACATGCATAGAGATTGCTAAATTGGCTTTTAAAATTGATTTCTATCCATTTTGTTTTTATAGCATCCTTTTTAAAATGCTCTAATTGCATTGAAATAAAACTACATATTCTCTAGGTGTTGAGTGCAATGTTATAAATGTGTCCATCTAGTCAAGTTAGGTAATCCCGTTATTCAAATCTTCTGTCTTTGCCGATCTGTTTTTGTATGTTCTACCAGTTACTGTAAGAGGTAAATTAAAATATCCCACTGTGATAACTGATTTGTTTCTTTCTTATTTCTATCAGTTTTTGCCCTGACAGGAGTAGAACTGGTACATATGTAGGGCAGATTCATCTATTTATCATTATAATACAATATTTATATTATTTCTACCAATGCTGTTTTATTTAAATTATTTTTTATTTAGTAATAGTATAGCTACACCACCGTATTGTGGTTAATTTTTTCACATATTTCTGTTTCCATTCATATTTCAACTTGACATTTGAAGGATGTCACTTCTTAGCTACATGTTTCATTTTCTTATCCAGGTAGTAATAATATTAGTTGAACCATTAAGCCCCTTTTTATTTAATATAATTATTTCTCAATTTGGATTTGAATCTACTATTTTACTATGAACTATTCAGCCACTTTTTACTTAATATAATTATTTCTCAATTTAGGTATAAGTCTACTATTTTACTATTTGTTTTTATTTTTTAAGTGATTCTATATACTTTTTTCTTTCTTTCACCCTCTCCATTTCATTTTGAAACAGTTGTTTATGGAATAATCCTCCCTGTCATATTGTAAAGAAAATATTCTTCAAATATTCTGTAGTTTTATTCTATAGAATATAACATGCAACCTTAAAATGTTACTATCTAAAACAAAGAAATACTTTTATTGTTTTTCATATAAAGCAAGGGCACTAGAAAACTTAAAATTTCATTTACATTGCTCCCCACATTATGACCTGCTGTTTTTATGTTGTTTAATTCTATTTATGTTGTGTACCACATAGAACATTGCTACAGTAGTTTTGAATAGTCACCATTTACTTACTTTTACCCACATATTTTTCTTTTGATGTCCAGTCAGGTATTTTTTGTTATGTGCTATGTCATTTTTCATTGACTGCTAAGCACTATGTTTAAAAAAATACATAGAAATAATTTTGGTTATCTCTAACAAAGACTGAAGCCCAACTTTAATTAATATGAATTGCAGATGGAAATATATATATATATATATATATAGCCAAAACTAGCTTTCTGTCAGCAAAACGAGTGAATTAAAGAGTGCATAAATTCTCTAAGGATAATTATAACATCATCACAACCTATGACAATAGAAGTACACCCAAGGAAATTCCAGATATTACATTTTTGGCATTATCAGACATAAAGTTTAAAATAAATATGAATAATAAGTTCAAATAATAAATGGTAAAATGGAAATTTCTGCTAAAAACTAGAATTTTAAAAATAAACTGAAATTCTATAATTTTAAAAAATAATTCAAATCATGAAGTCAAAGGTAGGCTTAATAGCAAACTATGAAAAAAAGGACATATACTTAATATGCTTCTTCATATCTTGCTGGCAATGCATATCATATTTTATTGTCTCTCATTAACCAACTTATCTAATATTGAGACAATGTAAAGTAAATTTTCCATGCTCTAATTGAGCCTCAAGAATGACAGAGTTCTACATTAGTTTCTGGCTGTAATTCATGTTGTGCTACCTCTCTATTCTATAATTCAAGCATACTGAATTCTACTGTGAGTTTCTCTAGTAGAAGGAAATACTGTATGGGTTTTAGAAATTCCCAATGAGAAAATAATAGCACAAATGTGAAAAATCAAAAAGTTATGGCATCCTTTGTTCTCCATTTAAAAAGCAGATTCTGGTTTGTGATTGGTTTTTGGTTGAAACTTTATGCCCGTCACAATACAGTAAGTGTTAAAGGAACTTGAATTGCCAGTTATGAGCAGTCTGTTCTCCGATCTAGTCTATTCAGGTATAGAATTTTTTAAATATAGCAGTATTATACATGAAGCTGTGCTCAATGAATTGAAACACTTGAAGAAACTGCACAGACAGGTTACTTAGACTCAAGAAAACCCCTTCCATTGTTTTCCCATGTCTTTGTCAACTCACATCTCTGCCTTTATGTCGCTTTCCCAAAGATCAGTTCATGGAAGAAGAAATAGTTCAAAGTTTACTTAATGGCTTGGCCTAGCCAGAGTGGGTTGTTACTCTGGCCCAGAAAGCAAAATGAATATAGATTATGTTTTCAGATTGGAACTTTGGGTAGTATATCTGATTGCTCATTTGTTGTACAAAGAGAGATGCCTGTAGTAAGGATCTACATTGATTCTTGTGAAGTTTTCTCATGTGTTGGCCAGCTGGTCAGAGCTTGGATAAAATAAAATAAGAAAATTAGTTACTCTGTCTACAAGGGAGATTTATATAGATGGACTCCTCTGAATGTTCCCAGAGTTAAATATATATGTGTCCTGTATAAAAACTACCAAAATATTTATATTGCAAAACAAGCTACCAAAAATTAGATAAGAGTCTGTGTGTGGTGGCTGATCCCTGTAATCCCAGCACTTTGGGAAGCTGAGGTGGGTGGATCACGACTTTGGGAGATTGAGACCATCCTGACTAACATGGTGAAACTCCCGTGTCTACTAAAAATTCAAAAATTAGCCGGTCATGGTGGCATATGCCTGTAATCCCAGCTACTTGGGAGGCTGAGGCAGGAGAATTGCTTGAACCAGGCAGAGGGAGGTTGAAGTGAGCTGAGATCACGCCACTGCACTCCAGCCTGAGACAGAGTGAGACTCCCTCTCAAAAAAAAAAAAAAAGAAAAATTAGCTGAGCACAGTGATATGTGCTACTCAGAAGCCTGAGGTAGGAATATTTCTTCATAAAGTCTGAGCAGTCTAGGCTGCAATGAATAATAATTGGTGGGCCACTGCACTTCAGCCTGGGCAACAGAGAGAGACCCTGTCTCAAAATAAATAAATTAATTAATAATGTAAAAATGAAATATATATATATATATATATATATATATATATATATATTAGATGGGAATACAACTTGTAGCTAACAGTCAGCCTTTCTCCACAGTTTCCCAGTACTTAACAGTTTTGTTCACAAAAAACTAAAGATCACAAGGATAAAAGGCATCTATTTAATCATTAGTATAGCTTTTTCCTCTTCAAGCCTATTATAGCCTCTGTCACTGCTGAAGACTCAGTCTGCACACAGCTGATTCTAATGCTGAAGTCCTGATTATGACACCACTGCCTGAGGAAAATGTCTCACCTCAACAAAGTCGGAAAAACGATGGCAATTAGGAGATTTACCAAAGCTCTTTTTAACTTGCTCAACCTTCCTAGTTAATGCAAAACTGCGGCAGCCCAATAAATATTCGACCATCGTACTCATTATTAATTTCCTATACGAATGAATCTTTGGGTCACTCATCATGTTTGAAATTAGGTTCAGCTGAATGCCTGGCAAAAGAAAGGGAAACTTGTAAAACTATGAAGCAATGATAACCTTCTCTGGCCTACAGAAACTGCTATGGACACAGGAACAATGATGGTTTTGTGTTATTTGTTTTCTCCTCTCCCCCCGATACCCCTTCTTTAGTGAAAAATCAGTTGTGATGGCTAACATTTCAAGCTCACATGAAGACTGATGGCACATTCAGAACACCTTATGATAGTAGAATAGTTTTTGGGACATGGGGCTTCTTGTCTGGGCAAATTATTTTCAATTAGATAATAGATGAGACGTGCTGAGGACCAAAAGGAACAGAACATGTGGGATATCTTTACTCTTTTTTCTCCATATCCACACTCCACCCTTCACCTTTCCTCTACTCATTATGGTTGATGAAAATGACTCCTTGTGATTCTGCTGCTTCTGGTTTCTAGGCAGGGGGCGGTGGGGCAGTTCAGCAATCCGGAATTGTGGTAGGAAATTGTATGAAGGGAGTAAAAGGTGGCCAGTGGCTTTTCCCCAACTCCTTCTCAGCAGGGGCACCTTAGGCTTGCTGCCTTCCTCCACTAAAGATAAGAGATTCATGTTAAACATTGTCTCCATCCACTGCTCTACTTCTCCCAGGCCCTCAGAACTGGTGCACTAACAGTCCAGGGGCTAGCAGTCCAGACTGCAGTGAGCCATAATTGCTGGAGCCACTGCCCTAGGGTATCACATTACCTCCTATGATGTTCCTGTTGTAAGTCATTATGTCTGTTCCATAAACATTTCCCAATATGGAAAATCCATTTAATGGAAAGATCTGTTCTTTCTTTTTTTTTTTTTTTTTTATTTTTTCAACACTTCTAAGTCATTGTCATCATTTCCTTTTTAAAATAAATTGTATTGTGCATATTTATGGTGTTCAACATGATTTTACAGATATATGCAGATAGTAAAATGATTACTATAGTAAAGCAAATTAATGTATACATCAACTCAATAGTTACCCATTATATGTTTTTTTTATATATTTTTATTTTGTGTGGAAACAACAGATAAAATCTATTCATTTAGCAGGAATCTCATATACATTAAAATTTTATTACCTGGAATCCTCATATTGGACCTTAGATCTCTAATCTTGTTCATCCTACCTATCTGCTACTTTGTATCTTCTGACCTATTATCCCCTTTTGCTCCTTTCACCCTATTCCTGCCCACGTATCCACTAGTTTGTTCTCTATCTTTGTATATTTAATTAATGTTTTAGATTACACTTATAAGTGCAAGATCATGTTATATTTTTCTTTCTGTATCTGGCTTATTCTACTTAGCGTAATGTCCTCCAGTTTCATTCATTTTATGGCAAATGGCAATATGTCACTCTTTCTTAGGGCAGGCAGCTCTGTTCATTATGGTTATTCAATACTTATGTTTATTGTCATTATTATTATTTTTACAGAGCCTCACTCTGTCACCAAGGCTGGAGTGCAAAGGCACCATCTCACCTAACTGCAACCTTGAAACTGCCACCAGGTTTCAAGCATTTCTCCTGCATCAGCCTTGACAGTAGCTAGGACTACAGACACTACATGCACCACAACACCCAGATAATTTTTGTGTTTTTTTTTAGTAGAGACAGAGTTTCATCATGTTGGCCGGGCTGGTCTTAAACTCCTGATCTCAAGTGATCCACCTGTCTCGTCTCGGCCTCCCAAAGTACTGTAATTACAGATGTGAGCCACTGTGCCAGCCAAAGTACTTAGGTTTATACTCTTGTTTCCTGCTCATTATTCCTTATTTTCATCTGCATGTATACTGCTATGTCTGTCTAGTCTACTTTCCTGCCACCATGAAAGGAACGCAATTTCATGGAACTTGCCTAATGTCTTAAGACTCAGGTTAAAATGCATATATCATTTCCACTCACATTACTTTAATGAAAACAAGAGCTGTTTTATGGGCATGTGACCTATGCAGTGCCACAGGAACCTACACTTAGAAGAAACCCACACTGGAATTAAGGCTCTTCTGTCACTTTTTTGGAATTCTTAAATTTTTTCCTTGGACTCTTTTTGTATACTCATGGGACAATAGAGCATGCATGTGAGCAGAGGAGATAAACACAACATGTGTATCTACTGTTTTTTGCTGCACCACTCACAGACAAGTTTTGCAACCTTCCATGAGCACAAAATTACAATGGCACTCTGGGTGGATGGGAGTTCAGCAAGACTCAGGGCAACATCAAAGTTAACATGTAGTTCTGAGACTGAGTGAGTGGGAGCACCAAGCCCTGAGAAACTTTTCTTTTGCACCAGGACTTTCTTCATATGCAGAATGAAGACAATGGTGTTTCAAGAAGCAGGAACAACAAGCAACTCTCTTACCCTTTCTTACCAGTTTTACTTCCTTGTATTGACTTACACTGAAGATGATATGCAAGGAAAGGGAAAGGAAAAGGCAACCTATAGTTTCTTTTCCTTTCAGTCCTTTTTTGCTCATCAGTAAGCCAAAAATAGAGAGCACTGGGAGTAGGCATGTGTATTAAGAAGTGAAAGAAAAAGGCAGTTGAGTTAATTTAGTGAAGTGTTTTCCATGTTCTGATAATAATGAAATACATACATGTACAGACAATGAAACATGAACTATGTAATTTCTGTTATTCTTCATAAGCATTAAATACCCTAATATTTACATTGAAAGCTGGAGTTGAACAAAATGAATGTAAACAGAAAAATTAATATTAATAGTTAAAACTGTTATGGCTGAGTGTAGTGGTTCATGCCCATAAACCCAGCAATTTGGGAGGCCAAGGTGAGACGACTGCTTTAGCCTACAAGTTTGAGACCAGCCTGGGCAATATGGTGAGACCCTGTTTCTACAAAAAATAATTTAAAAAAAAATAGCCAGGCATGGAGGCATGTGCCTGTGGTCCTAGTTATTTGGGAGGTTGAGGCAGGAGAATTGCAGGAGCCCAGGATGTCCAGAATGCAGTAAGCTGTTGTTTGTGCCACTGCACTCCAGCTTTGGTGACAGAGTGAGGCCCTGCCACAAGAAAAAAAATAATAATCTTGGGTTTTTTGGTTTACTTAAAATGACACTAATTAGCAAATACAAAAATAATGTGGTAAGTTGAGAGGGAGAAACAGATAGATAAAAAGAAATCAAAAAGCCTTACAAATTATTAACAGTACCTTTAATGGAGTTTTATTTTCTTCCTGCTTCTTCAACACACCCTTTTCTTCATTCCCAACTCTACATATTTTATATTACATGGAGCCTCACAAATGTATAGCTATCTCCAAAGAAGGAAATAGTCACATTATTAGAGAATGTAATGAATTCTAGGAATACAGCCTATTTGGACATGCTTGTGTCACAGAAAAAACAGTACATGAGATTTTAGTTAAGAAATAGTGGTTATTTCTTGAGCAGGTCATAAAATGAGTTTGGTAAATTCATTCTCAGAAGTTACAAGTTGGCCAGGCGCAGTGGCTAACACTGGTAATCCCAGCACTTTGGGAGGCCGAGGTGGGTGGATCATGAGGTCAAGAGATCGAGACCATCCTGGTCAGCATGGTGAAACCCCGTCTCTACTAAAAATATGAAAATTAGCCAGGCATGGTGGCACACTCCTGTAGCCCCAGCTACTTGGGAGGCTGAGGCAGGAGAACTGCTTGAACCCAGGAGATGGAGGTTGTGGTGAGCTGAGATCGTGCCATTGCACTCCAGCCTGGGTAACGAGAGCGAAAACCCCGTCTCAAATAAAAAAAATAAATAAAAGAAGTTACAAGTTATGAATCTCCATAAGAGTCCTTTTTAATTTTTTTCTGAAAAATTAGAATATTAAAATTTAACTTGGAAAGATTAGGTAACAAGCAGTTTCTAGAATGTTTATCACAACACTGTCAAACTAATGTATCCTACTTCCTCTTCCATGAGATGTGGAAAGGAAACAGGCTGCTGTAAATCCACAGGCAAGTGGTGTGCATGAGACATAACTGGGTTTCCATACTCTTTATGCCGTTAGTGCTGGCTTGTGTATAGGATGTAAAATGAAGAATCTCAGTAGCTGCAACTTTCCACCTAACTACTAAACACTATTTTCTAATCTACATTCACATACTCCAATCAGGCAAGTACAAAAGTCATCCTAAATCAAGTGTCATGTTTTCCTTCTTTTATATACATTTTCTTAAAAAAAAAAAAAATCAGTTTTCACATATACAAAAACTGTCCAAAAAATTCGCTGGGTATTCCCTGTCAGGATACTCTTTTCTTACTGTGTCAGTTTTTAAACAGTCTCAACTAAAAAAAAGTGAAATAAAAAAAATCTAAAGAAACGGATGTTTCATAGAAGTATTCACATATACACATGTGTATTAGGTAAACTCATTTCATATATTTTTTTAAAGAATGAAGCAGTTTTATCTTCTTTATGTTATAGTATGATTTAAATTATTCTTCTAGTCTGATATGAGAGATTCCAATTCCCATAGCTTTGACATTTGTGCTCTTGGCAGATCTTTGCCCAATGTTTTTATTAACTCAATTTAATGGAACCTTTTTTATGGTGACCTTAAGAATTTAATAACTCCTCAATGCAAGGACAATACCACATGCAGGCTCCACTGGGATTAAACTGTGGTCGTTCAATATGACTGTTGGAAGACATTAAAGGAAAGAAGGATCAGACGGAGAAGCAGCTACACAAATCAGTCACTTCCCTCTAAGCAGCAAGTACTGCTACTGTTTATGATGGTCAATCACAGACACGTGTAGAAAATGTCTGTGGTTGCTAAGGTAATAGGTAGCTCACTTGCAGCTCCTTAATACTATTAATCTGACTTTGATCATGTCAGATATCCTGGCCATCTTCAATTCCAAAGTGCCTCTGCTCCTGACAGACATTCTGCATATCTTATAGATACGATCAATATGTTGTTAGTCAACATCCTGACGCTAGCGCATGAATTAATCCCTTTCTGTCAACCTAGCAGTTCCTAGTCTTTTGTAACCTCATTCCCTCAGTATGGATGGGACTTGGCTTAATCCAATTAAGATAAAATTAACTTTTTTTTTTGCCTGTGGTACTCTCCATCTATGTTAATTCAAATCTCTGAGGACAGCTGCTCCAAGCAAATAATTTTATGCTTGACCTTTTATGTGAAAGATTAAAGTGCTATAGATATATGCTTGGGAAGTCAATGAACTGTCTCTCTTTTTCACCCTCCTTTAACTTCTAGGAGTGCTGGAGAAAGTTCAACTGAACACAGAGGCTTGCTAAATGGCAGTGATATATTTATTTGGGTTGCAGGGAAAAAAAGCCAACAAACTAAAAAACAAAAAAAAACTGTGAGTTTAGCTTTGTGTTTAGTAAATACGGTGCCTTTGTCTTGTTGAAAGGTAAACTAATAATACATGGTGACAGTACTATGAACACTGTTTAGGCCTGACAAGCAAAGACTGCTCTAACAGTCTGTAATATGCAAAGTGAATCACTGATACTCCTTGTACTTATGCGATACAACAACATTACCTGCTATGAAGAATAGAACACTGGAATGATTATTTCTCTTTGAGTCAAGGCATTAAAGGTAGGCTGTCTCTGTTATTTGACCAACACAAAGATTATATTAGGATAATATAGCAAGCTTCATTCCTAAGAACCTAGCATGCACAGGTTTGAGGTTCAGTGACTATCAGGTTTTAAGATTGCAGATCTAGTAATCTCCAGGCCAGCCTTTGAAAAGAGTTTGCCTCCTGGGCAAAATTGTTTTCCTTTTCTATCCCTTCCTCTGTTTCTAGTCCACCCCACCTCCCACTACTTAGCTTCCTTTGGTGTCTGCTCTAACTTCCTTTAAGACATTTAGAAAAATCATGCTTTTCCTCTCTAAATCAAACCTGTTCTGTGGAAAAAATAAATGACAAGTCATTTCCACTTCCAGGTGAATTAAAACATGTGTGTGTATATATATATATATATAGTCTCCTTGCAGCTTTATGAGAATAAAAGTCTTTGACCCTACAACATAGAAATGAAATGAAATGTTGGTAAGAAAGCTGCGGAAATATTTTTACTGTGAAAACTCCCCTATACTGGCTTTTGTTGACTGTTGATTATTGTTAGGAACCAACATAAGAAGCAAAGATTCCAAGAATAACAACCAGGAAAAAGGATCAGCTAACACTAACAAAATACATTATTTTAAATTTGTTACTCAGCTGCACAGCCTCAACATATGTATGACCTATATATTTATTAGGAAGTGTTTTGATAACATAGCTAACAGTAAATACCTGTCTAGACTTTGGTAATATAGCAATGATGTATCTGTGAAAATCTCTGAACTCCCTCTAGTTGCAAATTTCCCCAACTTAAATATACTATGTGTTTTAATACATTGTGTATTTTAGTTGTCTTATCTTCTTAACTCCAAATTTGATAGATTTGATAAATCAATATTTTCATGGACCAATAAATTTATTGATATTTCTACTAACTTATTTCTTGCATTTCAACAATTCCATTCGGGTCTTTTGGGGGGGGGGTGCCTGGGGACACCAAAATTCATTCTTTACAAGTTTTTGTATAGAATATCTAGTGGTAGCAATCTTTTCACAGTTTTGCTTATCTGAACTGTTAAAAATTTAACTTGGTTTCTGACGGACAGCTTTGCTGGCACACAAGTCTAGGTCAGAATTCATTTTGTCACAGCCTGTCAAGTATATCTTTACAATTTTATTTTGGCCTCCATTATCATGCTAAAAAGTTAAGCTATCAGCGTCCGTTCTTCCCTACATAGAAAATCAGTGTTTCATCTCTTTTTACAAAATATCTTGTTATTCGCCACCTACATTTCCATAGTATACATTTGCTTTTATTTAATCTGTTCGTAATTCATTAAGATGTCCAAATATGAGATAATTCTTTGTTTATCCTGGATGAGAAAATTATTTTCTCTTTAAATAAATCTTCTTCCCCATATGGAGATGTATTTTCACTCTTCCAAGTCCCTCGATTATTTTTTATTCTCTCTCTTTTTTTCCCTTAGACATTCACTTTTATACTCTTTAATTCACAATGTTTTATATCATTTTATTTTTTATTTTTTTGATTTTTAAGATAGTAGATATGTTTTGTTTCTTTAAACAAAATTTGACAGAGACATATTTACTTCACATCTGCCTATGTGTCTGATGTATTTTTCTGTTTGCTGCTACTTTTCTGCTAGCTAAACATTTGTTGTTCTTTGCATCTTTATATGCTTTGTAATTTTAGAGCTCATAAACTGTAGAATTTATATTTTAGTTGTTGTATTAAAGAATGACTCTTTAGAGTGACTAATTTGTTTAATCTAATTTGTTTCACCTAATTTATACCACACATTCACACGAGTCCTAAAATTAGGAGTCTCGGCAGGTTAAGAAAGAAACTTTTTCCTATGGCTATGTTTTTGTATGTCAAGTGTATTTTTTTCATTATGCTTTAAGTTCTGGGGTACATGTGCAGATTGTGCAGGATTTTTATGTGGGTATACACATGCCATGGTGGTTTGCTGCATCCATCCCCCCATCATCTACATTAGGTACTTCTCCTGCTGTTATCACTCCCCAATCTCTCCGCGCCCTGCTCTCCCTCCCCTAGCTCTCCCACCCACCAACAGGCCCCAGTGTGTCATGTTCCCCTCCTATTTCATCTTTAAAATGAGAATATAGCATTTGGAATTCCATGTAAAAACACATTTTTTTTTTCCCACGAGATTCCTTACCAACTTTGCAGACCCCAAGATTTTACTACCTTCCACCTCTTCAATTCCGTAAGACCCTCAAAACATTGTGATTTGTGTACGTGTAGGATTAATCTCAGCTAATATATTGCAACCCTGTGTTTACATCCAGAGTGCCTGGGGCTTTCTGGGAAACTTAGCCAAGGCTGATACATCATACTAACTATTGATTAGTACAGTCCTGTGCTAGGATTTGTGACGGACTAGGAGGCAACTTGTACCAGTTCATCAGCATTGTTTATAAAAAATGAACAGGCTGATGATGGTTTGCACTGGATTGCTGCTTTGCTCTTCTGGTGTCTGCTATTGAGCCCAGTAATGCAGACGGATTTGCGTATTCCTCTGATGAGACTGTTTCCCCTGAGACAGGTACCTCCCACTTTGTGGTGATTAATGATCTGAAGACCAATTATGTGTGAGTTGTGCACCTAAGGACAGACCCTGGGAGCTCTGTCTATAAGTCATGGACCTCTGTAATATTTGCCTTCGCTTTTTTCCCCCTGCTGTATCATATATTTTACCTTTAATGAAGCCTTATGTGAGTATATCCTATGGAGTATAGCAAGCCCTTGCAATGGCCTGACCCTAAGTAATTGATGCACTGCACAAGCATTTGGCGGATACCCTCAGGGCAAAAGCCACCTTCAAAACATACTTGCCTCTCGTTCACCTTCCAAGTTTTCCTACTTACTTTGTTTTTAACCATTTAGAAATTCTTATTTTCTTGCCATATCAGCTTTTCTTCTAAAATTTTTTTCTAAATATTTTATTGAGCAGTTCTAGATGCTTTTGTTGGGTAGATCATTTATGGTGTGTAATATGTCATACTGCCTGGGATGAAAGTCAGTGAAAAGTAATGTAGAGAGACAGAAAAAATTCTGTAACTAAATGACGCCACTTGTATTATCATAGTATAATGATTATTTTTATAGAAACACATTGACAAATGCTGCTTTTCTGGGATAACACCACTACCACCACAACCACACACACACACAAACATAACACACACCCCTACTTTGCACTATTTATATGTATGTTTATGATTTATGTATAGAAAAAATAAATAATTCTTAAAGATTGAAGACATTCAGGATTCATTAAGTTTCCAAATATTATTTTTCTCTTTGTTGCTATTGCCACATAGTTTATCATTTAAATATGCTTTACTTTGGCCTTAGATTTTGTAGCATACAAAATAGCAAAGCCATAAAAGAGATTAAGCCTTATCTATAATTTTCATCCTAAAGTAAATGAATAAATATGTCACTTTTAAAAACTGATAATGGGTTATAATAAGAAAGGAAAAAAAAAATGACAAGTGCATTGGTAAGCAGGAAGAAGTCTTAAGAGAAAAGAGGGCCATGTCAATTCAGATAGGAGTGAAATAAGAAAAATCCAGAGTACCAAAGACAAAATAGGTCACATGTGTTAGTTCTGGCTCAATATCCCCTGATAACCTGTGAAAACAAGTCTCATAGTTCCATCTGACATGTTTCATTGGCCAGACCGCGTCTATTTGGCAAAGAAAAAGCATTAGGTATCTCGCTGCCTATGTACGTCCTACCTGCTTGGCTTCTTTTTAATTGGAACCTGCCCCTTGTTCAAGTAGTGGGTGGCAGAGCCTCAGTGTATGCTCTGCAGCTGAGCAGCTCTGATGAGCCAGCCTCCTTCAAAAAGACTCTGTGCTTCATTTCTGAGCTTAGCAGATTTTAGTTGGTTTCATTTGTGGAAAACCTATAAGTAAACCTTTCACCTGAAAAAAAGATGAAAGACAATTTCACATAGAGAAATCATCCAGGGACTCAAACAAGGAGACAGCTGGAGATAGACTATTTAAAAATTTGTTCTGTTAGCTCTGATAACTTGAAGCAAGGTTAAAAACTTCTGTGTAGAGCTCAGAGAAGGTGAAATAAGGCACACAATTGGCGACTTCTTTTCTTTAGTAGTGCTCCCTTCTATATAGATAACACGGCCATTTTCTTTCTTAAGAAACATCTTGCTATGAACTAAAATAATAATAATAAATAATCTTTCCAGAACAGAATTAAAATTGAAAACACCTTAACTGAATGTCTTTTGAAATAGAAAATCTGACAAAACATTTTGGGGATTTGGACAAGGCTCAAATAATATTTTCACTTAAAATAGAATACAATTGATATGCTTGTGTGTTTCCAGCTTAAGTTTATTGGTGAAATAGGCAGTTAATGATGCATGTTAGTAAAGATTTATAAATAACAGATATTTCTACACTCTCAGGATCTCTATAAACCAAAAACAATAGTCATTACATAGATTTCTGTTGAACTTGAAATTTGCAAGTTATTTTAATAACTTAAAATTATTTTCTATTCCTTACATTGTCTACATTATATATGAGCCCAAAATCAGGCACCTTTATTTTAATCTCTGCATGGAACCCAGCTCCTATTGTAGTGAATTGTGAAAATTAATGCATTAATGAATTGTGTTGAACAAGTAATTAAATGTATGTATGCCCTCATACATAAATACATTTTTTTTTTTTTTTTTGAGATGGAGCTTCACTCATGTTACCCAGGCTGGAGTGTAATGGCGCAATCTTGGCTCACCGCAACCTCCGTCTCCTGGGTTCAGGCAATTCTCCTGCCTCAGCCTCCTGAGTAGCTGGGATTACAAGCACGCGCCACCATGCCCAGCTAGTTTTTTGTATTTTTAGTAGAGACGGGGTTTCACCATGTTGACCAGGATGGTCTCGATCTCTTGACCTCGTGATCCACCCGCCTCGGCCTCCCAAAGTGCTGGGATTACAGGCTTGAGCCACCGCGCCCGGCCGTATAAATACATTTTTTAAACTTCCTCATCCAACTGGGTTTTTTCTTTTTTCTTTTTGCAACTGGAGGCATAGGTGCATCAGAACATTATTTTTTATGCCCAAATACATTCCCATGCCCGCTAAAACTGTTCTGGATCTCAAGAAAGTGCACAAGATCCGGAGGCAAATTATTCAGATTCTTCACCTACTAGCTCTGCAATGACAACTGAAGTAGCTTTGATAAGCACCATGTTCTTTTTCTGCCAGATTTGTGGCAGTGACTGTATATAATTCACAGAAAATTAAATAAAAGACTTTGTGCAAAACAAGTAATGGGAGTAGCTGGCAGAAGTCAATGCTTAGTATCATTAAGAAATGTTAGTTATAGTTATTAAAAATAGAAACATGCATTAATCTATTATAAATTGAGAAAGGTCAGAAAGAACATTATCCCAGCACTTTGGAAGGCCAAGGTGGGCAGAACATGAAGTCAAGAGATCAAGGCCATCCTGGCCAACATGGTGAAACCCTGTCTCTACTAAAAATACGAAAATTAGCCAGGCATGGCGATGGGAGGCACCTGTAGCCCCAGCTGCTCGGGAGGCTGAGGCAGGAGAATCGCTTGAACCCAGAAGGCAGAGATTGCAGTGAGTCAATCACACCACTGCACTCCAGCCTGGTGACAGAGTAAGACTCCATCTCAAAAAAAAAAAAAAAAGAACATTTAAAAATCTGTTCTTAAAAACCTATTCCTTCAGTGGAAAAGGATATTTAATTTACTCTGTGAGAAATTCAGAAGACCTTCTGAAAATCTAAGAGAAACAAAGACATATTCTGATTCCACATGTATTAAAAGTATTAATTTTATTACTTAGATTAAGGAACACAGGAGAAATAACCCTCAAATTGAGACTTGGAAAGGTAGAACATGGTGACTATATTGCACAGGTTACATTACACAGTAATAAAGGCTTAAAAGATTGGCAGTACTTGTTCCTTTTATATAGGGTTTTGAATGTATCATATAGATCAAGAGAATATTTGTCATTTAAAAATGATTATGAATTATAATTATACAATTAAGTGAAAATAAACATAAATATTTTAGTAGACTTATTCACTACCACAAGAACAGTATGGGAAAGACCTGCCCCATGGTTCAACTACCTCCTACCCACAACACATGGGAATTGTAGTAGCTACAATTCAAAATGAGATTTGGGTGGGGACACAGCCAAACCATATCAAACACCTATTTTAAAAAATTAAGAACCGTGTAATAGAAAAGATTGGCAAAACATATAAACTGGTACATTATAGATGAAGAAATACTAATTATTCAATTAACATGAAATGATGTTCAAGTTCACTTGTTACTAGAAAAATGGTTTGAATCATATGTAACTCTAATTTTAACTACTGCACTTGCTGTAATTATGCAGTTTTGTTGAGCTAAATAACTTCTAAATTTCTGTCTTCATTTAACAGTTAGCAATTCTTATATTTTTATTGAGTAATTTAGTATAAGACCTCTATATCATGAATGATGACCTTGATGAAGTAATCTGTATTACTTTAATGATATTTTCCCTAGCACATGACAAAAAAATCTCACCTAAGTATGTGTGACATTTGCTTAATATATCATTTTTACAAAAGTGAATTTCAGGCTATCATGACTGTGAATATGCACTTAAAATACCATCTCATATTTTACTATGTTTCCTATGGTGTAAGCTGAAATTTGGGGTTGGCAAACCTATCATTAAAAGGGCACACTTATGCTTTGTTTACAAATATACATGATGTCAATTAAAACCGCCAAGTAGAGCATATCTTGTTGCTTAGAAAAGTACTAATTTTTTTCTTTATAAATTAGTTTTATTACAAATTGAATACAGAGTATTCAGTTGTACAGATAATACAGAAACCATTTGTGGTGTATGCCTAGAATGCGAAGGCTAAAAATACAAGGGCTCACTTACCCACCAGCCACGCTACAAAGTAGAACATAATCCTTGAAGCCCCATGCATGCCCCTCTCCTGACCTTATCTGTCTCCGTCAAAACTGAGAAAGCTGCACTATGTAACTTTAAATATTATTCACTTATGGATGAAAATCCCAGCTCACCACTTCCCCGGTCACTGATTTTCAGCAAGATTCTTGCTCTTTCTCTATTTCATACCAGAATAGAATTTTTTTTGTAAGAAAGACATTAAATAATATACAATTGCGTTTATATATAGACAGTTAATTACATACTGCAAGTTCCATACACATGCTAGCTAGCAATAATGGCAGTATTAGTAATGGTATTAGAATATATATAAATATAAATATATATATAAATATATAAATATATATAAATATATTTATATTTATATATAAATATAAATATATATATATATTTATATTTATATATAATATATATATTATATATAAATATAAATATATATATAAATATATAAATATAAATATACAATATAAAGAGGAAAAATAGAATTAGTTATGTATTTTTCTTCCCCGGGATATTTCAAACCTACATATTGATTTATTGTTTCAATGCTTCAAGTCTTATATTTTTGTGCCTTCTCTTTTCTGAGGTACACATTATCTACAAGTTTCACTGCCTTCACAAAATCTTGAGCCTTAGGGAACCTTGTTTCTTAACAATCTATAGACGATTAAGAAAGGAATTAAGATGATCAATTCTTATGTAAGATTCCCCATAATAGAACAGGAATGCACACACACACACACACACACACACACACACACACACACACACAGAAAATAAGTAAGTATTCAGAGAACGCAGACATTTGACACCTAGTGTTTACTAGGAGGTAGGCATGGACAGAACTCAGGTTAGTCAGTTAAGTTACCAAGAGCATAACAGAAGATCCAGAAAGAGCAAAGTTAGCAATAGGAAGAGGTAAAAATAGATTTAAAAAAATACACATCCTGATGAATTTGCAGAGTTACATTGTTATGAGAGCAAAATTGATAAGAAAAATGTTTATGTGTTCAGTTGCAAGGAATGCCAAGACCATGCCACTGTTATCAATGGTAGAAGGAGAAGGTTTGGAAATTGACTGAATATATGGAGAAGTTGTTGACCCAGTTGAGTGCTGGCCCTTTGGATATTAGGGCTTAGATTAGATTAGATTTCTATCGTCTATAGATTGTTAAGAAATAAGGTGCCCTAAGACTCAAGATTTTGTGAAGGCAGTGAAACGTATAGATAATGTGGACTTCAGGAAAGTCTAAATTTCTGTGTGTAAAAGGGCATTACACAATTGAGATATTTCGCTTAGATTTCAGTTTAGACAGAGGACATTCTGATATCGGATGACACTTGAAGTCTGTGTGAAATGTCATAATGTATACAATTAGTTCTTTCAGAACAGATCTAATATCAACAGTGATAATACATCAGATATAGGGTCTAGGATTTAGTGTATATATTTAACCAAATTTATTTACCCACTAATTCACTTAAGAAATACCCTTAAAGTCTAGCATTTTCTAGACTTTTCTAGTGCATCAGGAATACAGCCATGTACAAGAATGGCTAGAATTGAGATCATAATTGCAATGCAGTTTCAATTAGCCCAGTCATTTGGAAGTGCACAACAGGGTGCCTAACATCAGATCATTCAGGTTGTAAATTGCTGACTAGGAATCCAAAGCAGAATCTTGTTCTTATAAAAATGAGGAGTTAAGTTTAGAGTAGATTCAGGTAAATGGGCACTCAGATATCCAGAGCTCTCTCCAAGTGCACAGGCATCAGACCTATAGAATTAGACTAACTTCAAATTTCACTGGAAATCTAATGTCACACAAGACTTCACTGAGGTTAGCCTTGTATAGAATAACCACTAGTAATTAAAATGGATAGAACTAGTATAAGATGAGTTTAGCATAACTATAGGTGCCTGGGATGCATCAGTTGAATTTCATATTTTAGAAGGACCAAACATAGAAATCAGGCCCCTAGTGGTATGTGCTGTCAGGCTTTGAATTTTTAACGTTGACCTAAATTCAGTTAATTATAATTTGCAGGCGTTGTAGCAAGCAAAAATCAGGAGGGGGCAGCAAAGAGCTATCTGTGCCAGAGAAGATCCAATTTGAAAAGCAGCCAAAGAAGATTACCTTGTTTTAAATTACACAGAAAATGCTCTTCCAAAAGGGTGTCAAACCCATCAGAGTCATGGACTCAGATTACCTTTGACCTACTCAATGTTACTTTGCCCTGGTTTTCTTCCTATCTCTCCGGGCATTTCTTAGTTTTCTTGCCTGTTTTCTTTTCTGTATGCAACCATAATATATTTGTTTTCCAGAATTCTGGCCTTCACCTTCTCTATTCTTGCTTTCCATACTTGCCATCTCTTAATTTTAATGTATATTCTCATCCACTTCCACAGTAATACCTACCATCAATATTCCAAGAGAGCCTCTGCTAGCACATAAGACAGCCTTGGTGCCAGTTAGAAAGTCATGCTACCATTTATTGTATGACTTCAACTAACTACCCCTGTCTTTACCTAAATCGACTTTTTTTTTCTCCAATCCCTAATAGGGTTTAATAACCTCTTGGGCAAACCAATGACTGCTTTTAGTCTCATTTCTTTTCCCTTAGGCAAAGACACAGACTTCAAACCATTAAAGCAATCAAACAAACAAACAATGTTTCATGTTAGAAATTCACAAATATCCGTCACTAACCAGTTTTCCAATACTAAGACTCTGTAATTATCTTCCAACCAGTCATTTACACTAGAATATTTGGCAGACTTTTCAAAATCCAACTCATTACCTTACACCAAAAATATATGATTTCTCTATTTGCTCTTTTGGTTAATCGTGATTCATGGTACACCATCTGCCAAGGTCAGAAGCTCTTATTCACTATTACCATTAATTTTAGTTCACGAATGACACTTCAACCTGGAAATCTGATAGCCTTTTTGCTTCATTCATGTCTCAATACTTCAGTTATATGAACCTTGGAGAGCATAACCATTAGTAATTAAAAATAGGTACAATCAAGAAGTTTTGCTAATTTTTTCATAGCCTAGGTTACACTTTCTATCAAATCTGCTTGCCTATGATTTAGTCCTCAAGTCACTGGCACCTGGTTTTCAGGCCCACTCTTCCAAGATAACTAACATTCTCTATGACGTAGCCTTTCTTTATTATGTCCAGTGAATCTTTCCAATATATTTTGTTTTTACAGTACTTGAAAATACCCCACCTTCCTCAGAATGTTCTCTTCCACAACATTTAAAGGAGTTATCTTTCCTATTTATTTGTTTTCTCTCATGTCCTCTCTCTCAGAGTGTGTGTGTGTGTGTGTGTGTGTGTGTGTGTGTGTGTAGTGTCAGCTTCATCTGACTAGAATAGCAAAATAATGGTATTTAGGAGAGTTCACTTCTTAATCTTCCTAATTCTCTCTCTGCATCCTCTCTCTAGGTGCTGGGATCATTATTGTGATTTCAACTTCTACGTACAAGCTGCAGATTCCCTAAATTTATATCTATCGTTATATATTTAATAAATGTCTTCACTTAGAAGTCATCAGGTACTTGGCAGGGCAGGTGGCTCACGCCTGTAATCCCAGCTCCTTGGGAGACCGAGGCAGGAGGATGAAGAAGTTAGGAGATTAAAGGTGAATCACGAGGTCAGGAGATTGAGACCATCCTGGCTAACATGGTGAAATCCTGTCTCTACTAAAAATACAAAAACAGCCGGGTTTGGTGACATGTGCCTGTACCTGTAGTCTCAGCTACTCAGGAGACTGAGGCACTTGAACCCAGGAGAGGGTGATTGCAGTGAGCCCAGATCATGCCACTGCACTCCAGCCTGGGTGACAGAGAGAGATTCTGTCTCCAAAAAAAAAAAGTCATTAAAATAAACATGCTCAAGATGTAATGTAGCATCTTCTTCCCTAACCATGTTATTTCTCAAATTGGATACAACTTGTTACAGAATTATTCCCCTACTTTTACAAGCATGAATGATAGAAGCCATTTACAATTCCTTGCTTTATTATCTTTCTTTCATTCCTCACAAAAAGTTAGTCTAATCCCTTCATTTATCTCCAAAAATAATGATACTCTTCTTTCATCATCTCTATTGCTGTTAGGACTTACTGTATCTTCGTTAGATTACTACAATTAAACTTCAATAATATGTTTTATCCTATTTTTATCTATTCCCCTGCACTCATCCACAATGTGCATCTAATCAATTCATTACCCAAACATTTCTCTTTAGTTATTCCACAGAATGTATGCAAACATGCATAAAATTCTTAAATTTTATTATTTGCTCTCTTCAAAAAAGCTCTCAGAACTCTCACCTATCTGACTCTTACATGCTTCTCTCCAGCTGTATTAACAAAAATAATTCAAACAAAATAATAATAATGACAACATTTAATAAGTATTTACTATGTGTCAAAGATTGCAGTTTCCTTAGTTGTTAGATTTTTCTCTGGTCTTGTGTCTTTGTGAAGGCTACGTGAGCTTTCTGAAATCCATTTGCATACTGTTTATTTGCTAACTCCTGTCCTTTAAGTCAGTTGCCAACACTCCCCTCTAAAGGTTTGATGCCCTTTGTACTCATGCCCTTTGTACATGCCCTTTGTATGTGACATATTTCTATCTGAAAACCACTAAAATGTACTTACAAAGTGGTTACATATAACTCCAAAATGGAAGGAAACTCCAGGTTTAAAGTTAAATAGTCAATCTACCAATTTATTCTATCAAGGTACTGAATATATGATAATATATCATTGACATTTGACACACACATGTAGATAATTTAAGGACTCCTAAATATAATTGAGGCCTCAAATGTCTATATAATTAAAGAGAAATTGAGATTTGGTCCATTAGAGACCTAATTATTTTTATGGCTCTTTTAGCAATGCAGTGATACTTTCAATATTTGATATTATGATAAAATTAGATTTGTCCTCACTCTGTATATTATCTTTGAGAAATTTATTGGCATCTTGTGATCAGATATTATTGGAATCAAGTTATCAGTCTGTTTTGTAGATCTATAGTTGTCCTGATTACATATTTTCACTAAGGGTTTTTAAAATATAGTAAATCCTGGCTTTTATCTCCACTTGGTTCTATTTTAAATATCATATGACTCAGATATTTATGCTGGGATAAAATCACACAGGCAGATTTCCCCAGCTTTATTTGGAGAAAAGATAAGGGGGAGCCTGCTGTCTTGAATTTGTCGCAGCATTATACTACATAATAGCCAAAGCTAAGGCCAGATATCATTAATTATGTACATTTTGATGCAAAGCTTTGGTTAAGGAAGGGTCTGTATTATTTTCTACAGTTTAAAGCTTTAATACTATGAAATTCATTCATTAGCAAGTTTAAGCTGCTCTGTAAGACAGTTTCAACAGTTTTATTTCTTTTTATGGAAAAGTAGGTATCTGACTGTATCAGACAAAGTACATCAACAGTCATCAAAAAGAGGAAAAGAAAACCTAAACTCCATTTCACCATATTATTTAATCTTTTGCTTAAATCCTGATTTGAGGTTCACACCTATTTACTGAATGCTGTCTGGCTATTTATTTTATTTATTTTTTTGTACTGGAATGTCTCTGGCTGATACTTGTCAGGTCTTTCTTCCTTGTTTTGATTCAACTCCCCACCTTAACCTCTATATTTGCACCGTTTTGTATCCAATTTAGAAAGAGCTATTTTACTTACAAAATCAGAAACTAAAAGGAACTCACTCAGATCACACTTTGCTAAACTGTGAATACATAAATAAACTTTGTTCATACAATCATTTAGGAATGTATCTGCAGTTATATTGTAAGAGATAATATTGAAAATTAAAGTTTACATTAATGGAATGAGCTGATTGAATCCATTCATTCTGATAGCAATGTGGGTCTTCAGAAGATATTTTTAAATTTTCTCTTCTTTAAAAAGGAGATTTAAATCTTTCTGAAAAGGAGAAAGACCATATAATCTGTGAGAGTCCATGAATTCAGGGTGCATATACAGGAAAGCCAAATAGAGCAAGTCAGAGACATCAGTGATCATGTTCAGCACAAGAGGCGCCCCTTATGTAAGCTTGTGCAGGTCAACACACTGAGATATTTAAAAATTTCAAGGAGACGTCAGTGTTGGGGAAATGTAGAAGCAAGGTTACTTTGCTTTAGAACAGAAGTTGATGGTACCTTATTTTTAGCTCTAAGATATATCATGCCTTTCGTTTTCATAAAACTACATAATTTATGGATTGGTATGTGATAGGTTAAAGACTAAGAATGAATAAATAGTAGAGGAGAAGAATGGAAGTCATTTAATGAGCTCAATTAAGGACAGCTACCTGTGTTAGACAGAATATATGTTAGCCTGACAACTGGGTCAGCAAAGAGTTTGAGCATGAGGTTATGTAACGTTTAATAATCAGTGTTCTGGTTTCATCTGGTACTAGCCTACATAAACAGTAGCAAAGACAGATGGCTCATATTACTTTTTTATGTACCTTAAAAGGTTTTTACATAGTTTGTACTAAATTCTTAAAAATTACTGTAGCATCTTCCTAAACATATAAATAAAACTTTAAAAATCAATATAAAAATTATTTTTACAGGTTGAACATCTAATATGAAATATAAAATCCTAAATGCTCCAGTTGTTGAGTACAGACATGACACCATCAGTGGAAAATTTCATACCTGACCTTATGTGGCAAGTCACAGTCAAAGCACAGTTAAAACTTTGTTTCACACACAAAATTATGAAAAACATTGTATAAAATTACCTTTAGGCTATGTGTATAAGTTGTATATGAAACATAAAGGAGTTTTGTGTTTAGATTTGTGCCTCATCCACAAGACATCCAATATGTAAATGCAAATATTCCCAAATCTGAAAAAACCTGGAATCTGAAACATTTCTGGTCCTAAGCATTTTGTATAATGGATACTCTACCTGTACAGAATCTTTCATGTAGATGAGAGATTGTTAAAATAAATAAACGAGCAGAAGGATTTTTAATCACCCAAATGCTAATAATAACAAATTTCCCCATGAACTCACTGAATCAAGCTCACTTGTGCACTTCTTCTATTTAAATTGGCAATTCTTTTATTTACTCATTAGTTCATTGGTTCACTTATGAAATAAAAACAACATTTTAATGATTACTTCGATAGCACTGCAGCATTACTGTATGTGCATTTTGATTTAGATTACTGAAAGGGCTCAAATGACTACACAAAGTATACTCAATGAAATGTTAATAGGGGCAATGTGTATAATAGAACAGGAGAAGGAAAAGACAGGCAAAGATCATGGAGGTCCCAGACATCCAGGCAAAGATTTCAATTCTCATTCTCTTGAAAAATGCTACATCTCAGGATCACAAACCATGGAGGTATACCTTGGAGTCAGGGAAACTGAGGCAAAGCTTACTGAGAGTGCTTGTTTCTTTTTAATGCCTTATTAGTCACACAGCCAAATCCACACTGAGTAACCCTAGTTAAACCAAGTGCAACTCATTTATCTTCACATTTTCTATAAACAGTGGTGCCATGCCTCCAGGGGCATTTCAGGACTTTAAATAGCACACATTAATATATATTATTTTATTCCTATCTTGGCCCAGAAGTTGTCAGATGGAGCTCATATTAGGTTAGTGCAAAAGTAATTGCACTTTCAGACTATGAATTTTAAATCATTATAACCAGGTTAAAACACACCTTTATTAATCAAAATAGAAACCATTACAATCAAGACATTTTTGCCAATGAGAAATAAGTTTGTTTATGAATATAGCATAAAATTTTGTGCTTCAGGATTTGACAAACGCTTGGAAAGCATTTTCTGCATCCTGCTGGTAATGAAAGCATTCTCCCTATAAAAAGTTGTTGAGATGCTTGAAGAAGCGGTAGGAGGTTTGCAAGAGGTGAGGTGAATATGGCAGATAAGGAAAAACTTTGTAGCTTAATTCCTTCAACTGTTGAAGCATTGGTTGTGTGATGTGTGGTTGGGCGTTGTTGTAAAGCATTGGGCCCTTTCTGAAGACCAATGCTGGCTGCAGGCATTGCAATATGCATTGCATCTCGTCAACTTACTAAGCATACTTCTCAGATATAATGGTTTCATCAGGATTCAGAAAACTCTAGAGAATTAGATTGGCAGCAGGCCACCAAACAATCACCATGAGCTTTTTTTGGGTGCAACTTTCACTTTGGGAAGTGCTTTGAAGCTTCTCAGTCCAACCACTGAGCTGGTCATAGGTGGTTGTCATATAAAATCCACTTTTCATCACACTTCACAATGTGATTGAGAAAGAGTTGGTGGTTGTTGCATAGAATAAGGGAAGATTACACTTCGAAACGCCAATTTTTTTTTTTTATTTTCACTCAGCTCATGAGGCACCCACTTATTGACAGAACCACATTTATGCAAGAATGTGTTCCAATAACAAATGGCAAATTCCAGCAATGCAAAAAAACACATTTCTGCACTATCTAGTAACATAGAGCCATCACACATCAGCTGTAAGTTAATTCTATTTTACAAACTCTTCCTTCCCTGAAAATTGAGGATCATATTGAACATTAATATTTTCCAGATGTAAGTGCCAGAATATTTGTCAGGGGTAGAGATATCCTCCCCTTGAATTCCTGAGGCAAAATAGTACTGCAATAGAGTCAAAGTAAACAACTGGATATGTGTTATTTTCATCTGGATAATATGATTTTACCCTACCAGAGGTACTTTTTTTTTTTTTTTTTTAACCATTTTCTGGTTCTATGTTCCAGAAAGCTGGTCTCTGTGGCTTGCAGAAGTCAGGTTCCTAGCCATGGCATCTAGCAGAGTTTGAACAATGAGAGCCGCTAGAAAGAGACAGGTGATTAAGCGAGAGTGAGATTAGGGTATTAAGTTCCTAGCTCTATCCCCATGGTGTGGAAGTGGATTGGCTGTGTCATCCAGGTATGCAAAAGCATTTCTCCTGTTTGTAGGTTTTCTCCACACAGCTTTGTCTTCAAGACGCAAAAAGTTTTCCTTTTCTTTTTTCTCTCTAGTTCTAAGTAGAAGATTGTTGCTTGTTACAGTTACTTACTGCATATTACCTTTGCTGCTTTTCTTAAACATGCTCTCAAAGTATTAGAAAAGATTCTTGAACAAAAGTTCTAATTAATAATTTCTCTTTTTTAAACAAGCTATATGCCAGTAACTTTCATTCTTTGTTCTTCTGATCTAGGACACTTTTATCCACACCACTCTGCCTTTTTCTATAATTTCCCCCAACCAAACTATGCTTTTTCCTTAGAAATTTCTTTTTCTAGGAATCATATCCTGTCCCAAGTATTAGATAGTTTTTCCCATGTGTGGTTACACAGCACATTATAAATCCATATCATAGTATTTAAAGCATTAATATATTTTTGTTTGAATTCCCTGTCAAACTGATCTTCATGAGAGATAATGTATGTTTTATACATCTATTATTTTTAAGAACATATTTCTGTGTCTACAGCATGGTAGACACTAAATAAATATTCACTGAATTGAATTGGTGAATAAAGGGAATCAAATTTTACAAAATATTTGCGTTTCATGTCCGCTGGCTAGCTATACTGAGAACATTTTAAGGGGCTAAAATACAGTAATGTATTATCCTTAGCACTGTGGCTATAACACATTCAAGGCTATCACACTCCTTTTTGCTCTCTGTTAATTAATTACCATGGGCTAATGTGCTTGCCACATTGCAGCATGACATGTCTGCAAGCTAAGCATATCTTCTATTCTCATCTGGTTTTGTCCCTGTAGTTGATCACCTCCAAAATTTAAATTATCACCTATAAGCTGATTTCTACTATTAAGAGCTTAATACATGCTCTGCACCCTGTATGTCACCCTACTTAGAGAAATGTTTATTAAAGCAATCTTTTGGCCTCTTCTTGTTTGAAACAGGAAAAGAAGTAACTAATATGATTGAAGATTTGAGGAAAACAATGAGATTTGCATATTTTCTTCTTTTAGGATCTGCTTATTCAAAGAAGAAATACAGTCTCATATGCTGTTAGCCATGTGATAAGCTTAGCAGATCGGGCCCTCATGCTGGAAGCCTATGGACTCTAAACGTGGCCAAAGAATGGAGCCTATGTGAGTTTAATTTATTTTTGAATTTATTATTTGGAAGAGCATTGTAGCCATACAATTATGTCACATCCTCCAAGAATCTTTGACCAATAAAAAGAGTGGCATTATGATTACCGATTGGCTTACTTTAGTCATTTCCAAATTTAGGCAGAAAAAAACAGCGCTTATTCATTTAAACAGCTGAAAGCTCCAATAATTTTTACAATGACCTTTTCAGCCCATTCCTCTCCTTTGAGCTGTATACCCACACATACAACTCATACAACTGAGATCTCAATAATCCCATTCAGATATTTTAAAGATGTATCAAACTCCACATTTTAAATAAAAATACATTCCATACTTTAAAAAATACACTTTATATGTATTGCCTTACATCCCATAGTGAATATACACAAAAAATATTTTAAAAAAGGTTGTTTGATGGATTGTTTGATACTGAGAAAAATAACCCCAAAACTAATGACTAGTTCAATTGTGGTCTTTTTTCCTTCTAATTTTCTTTCCAGTACATTGATATATCTCAAATTATAAGTGCCACAGTTAACACAATTAGATGGAATGATTTTGGAAATCTTAAGAGATAAAGACAGGCATTTGAATGATGTGAAACATTCATTACGACCCTACACTTCTTTGCCTCTCTTACTGTGTTTCTCAGCTCTCCCACTGTGCATTACACATTCCAATCATACAGATCTTTCTGTTTCTGGAGAATGATCAACTGTGTCATCTATGAGACTTTGCCTCTGTTATTCCCTGTGTATGAAGTTCTCCCACTTCTATGCCTACTTAACACCTATTCACCCTTATCATTAGGATATTTGCTGTATTTCTCTTAGAGTCTCTCTTTATTTCTGAGACTTAGATAAAATCTCCCATCCTTTTATATTTTTATTAGATTCTTTAAAAAAAAAAGTTTTATGCACTGTTTTAACTTAAATGTAATTTTACTATTGCTTAATCTGTGTCTCTTTTTAAGATTACTGGCCAGACTGTATATTTTTCATTATTATATTCCGAGGTTTTAATGTATGTCATATGTAAGAGTCTCTAGTGAGTCAAGAATTGCAAATAATAATAAAGCCTCTTTTACATTTTACAGAAAATGCTAACTAATAATAACTTTTAAAAATTGGGATTAAAATATTTGCATTTTACTCTAGCTTTAACAAACTTTTATTCTTATTTTGAATTTTTAAAAATTTATTCTAAAAATGAGTATCATTTATCTAGTCTCAAAGCATTAGTGGGTAAACAAAATAAATATCCATATGCTGGTGTAATTTCAGGAATGGCAAATAAATCTCTTTACTATCAATATATATATCTATATCTATCTATCTATCTCTATCTATCTATCTATCTATATATATATATATATATATTTTTTTTTTTTTTTTTTTTTGAGACAGAGTTTCGCTCTTGTTACCTAGGCTGGAGTGCAATGGCGCGATCTCAGCTCACCGCAACCTCCACCTCCTGAGTTCAGGCAATTCTCCTGCCTCAGCCTCCTGAGTAGCTGGGATTACAGGCACGCGCCACCATGCCCAGCTAATTTTTTGTACTTTTAGTAGAGACGGGGTTTCACCATGTTGACCAGGATGGTCTTGATCTCTTGACCTTGTGATCCACCCGCCTCAGCCTCCCAAAGTGCTGGGATTACAGGCGTGAGCCACCGCGCCTGGCCTATCAACATATTTTTGAAAACATAATACTATTAAGGTTAATGCATATGTCACAGCATCCTTTGGGTGTGGCTTCACCATCTGGAAATCTCTGTGGCTGGCAGTGCCTCTGCTTGAGTGTCCCTCATGCCTACTAGGTTTTTTCCACCCATTTGGTCTGGCAAGCTACACTCAGGCCACACTACAAGGTAAGCCAGGCATGGAGCAGCAAGGGGTGTGTGAGTAAATGAGCACAATATCTGGCCACTTCATATAGCCAGGTGCAACAGCTGCTGAGGTGAGGTGGGCAGCTCCAGATGCTGGCAGAGGCACTGGCTCCATGTGAGGCTGCAGCTGGAGCCGTACCACAAGTGTTTTCCACTGCAGACACTGGCATCTGGATGAGGGGAATGCAGTGGAGCCTGAAAACTCAGAGATGCTAGCAACCCCAGAAACCCAAGGGGTTGAAGGAGGCATGCTACAGATCTCTCCTTCCAGTCACCTACAGCTTGCAGACAGGGACATGCTAACAACTATTTCAGAGCTCTCCCTGCTCCGACCGTGGCTCCTGGGCTGGGCCAACCCTGCCACCGCTTCCCATGTGGGACAGCTGCCTGATACTGGTGCAGGGCAGGAAGGCTAAGGTATTACAGCTCTAGGTCAGGGAATCTCAAGGTGTGAGCTGCCTCAAGGGTCACCACTCTTCATTCCCGCAGTCTGACAAACAGGAGCCTGTCACCGCCTGCAGCTCAGCCAGCAGCCAAGAACATGTTACATCCCTTTTCACTGCCGCCAACTTGGCAAGCCAGCCAGGAAAGTGTCATAGCCCTTTTATCTCCTGCTGTGTGGTGTGTCCCAAGTTCTTGTCTCACATCCAGGAAAAATAAGATTACAGTACACTGATAACTGGAAGGTGAGCAAGGTAGAGAATAGTTTTATTGAGCAGCAAAACAGCTGTCAGTGGAGAGGAAATCCAAAGTAGGTATCTCCCACCCTCAGGTAGGTAGTCTCCACCTGTGTCTGAGTCCAGTTGAGTCTGGAGTTTTTCTGGCCTTAGAATGGAGGAATTGCATGCTGATTGGTCCACGAGCATAAGAAAGTGTGTGCTGATTGGTTCATGGGTGGGCATGGAAAAAGCACCATCCCACTGGCCTAAACACATCAAGAATATTATCAGTTTGGGCCATGGTTACACCTTAACCTGGCAGCCTAGATTTTAGGCTTCAGGCTGTCCCTGTCTTGAAGGTCAGGCTTCACTGAGGATCTGCCCCTTTCCACCTAGGAACCTGCCTGTTTCCTGCTGCCGTCACATAGAGGAACATAGATTCTGCAAAAAGAGTAGACAAAACTACTTAAAACTTGGTAAAATGGTTATTATGTCTTCCTAGAGAGGGGGCTATTAAGATAAAATATTATAAAGGTAAAAAAAGGTGCAGTGAGTTGTGAAATGGTTGTTCAGAAGAAGTGTCAAATAATAAAAACTTCTGATAATATTGACAGATAAAAGACATTGTAAAAGTTTAATAGAATAATTTATGAGCAAGCACCCAAACCTGTCCAAGGAAAATAAATATTCTCAACCAGTGATATAGGTGGCCTGCTCGCTTATTTTCTCATATAATAGAGATAATATAATAAGATCTACAATAGCATAGGTGGAAAGGTCCATAGGATCAGCGAATTTTTTTCCTTTAATCTCATATTCACTGAATCCATTGAATTACTAACTTGTTCCTAAAGCCACTAAATAATAAAGTAGATGTCTCCATGTTGAATCTGTGGAAAGCAATGTATCTAAAGAAATTCTTAAAAATCTCAAATACCCTCTGGATTACAGATAAACCTGATTATTGCCAGGTGAACTATTAAACTTGAGCCCATGACTTCCCTTCTGCTGTATCCCAGAAAAACTGCTTGAGCAATCAACATCTTGTTTTTTCATGTCAACCTTTTAACAGCATTTAAATGAAAAAAAAATAATGTTTTATTATGTAATGTTTTAATAGGTAGGGTGATAGTCCAGTTCATATTTTAATTCTTCATCATTTATAAGTAAGAACATGACTTTCAACTGAAATAATCTGTATTTTCAGGTTCCAAATAAAATAAAATAAGGCCCATAGGAAATATAAATTTAGAAGATACAATTCACAAGTGCCACAAAATAGAAATATAAAAAAATTACACTGTAGATTCATTAAGCTGTATACATATTTTAGAATATAGTTATATCTACAAAAAGTATTCATTTCTATTATCCTTTAATTCAAATTTTAAAATGCTACTTATAGTTTTGTAGATTGTAGCTAGGTAACTGGAATACTTTCTGTATGAAATAATATATGTTTCTATGTTTGCATTTAAATAAGAATTTAATGCAGCTTTAAGCTGAAATAAAATAATATAAATTAATTGTAGTAATCTTGGAAAGTAAATATATTGTAGATGTTTACCTAAAATAATTTTTTGTGCTAAGATCTTATAAAATATTAAGCAAACTGAAATGTCACAATAAAAATAAAGTTTGCAGCATCAACTGAATTTTATAAAATAAAACTTTTTATAAAGCTTTTGATGAATTTTTTAATGTTTTTAATTTAAAACTTTAATCAAATAATGTCTCCACTTATCTGAATATCATTTTTGCCAAATTCCTCATAATTTTATAGTCATAGTTCTCACCAGACCTATTCCTACCCATCAAGAAAATAGCTCATGCTTTTCTATGAGCCACTGAAAATGGAATTCCATCAGCAGATTTCAATTGCTCCATAAATAAATCACTTTATAAGGTAAGAAGCTCGGTATCTCTGTGTGGAGCCCATAATGCATAATGTAGCCAGTAAAAGGAAGGATCCTTTATGTATTTAAAAAAAAAAAAGGCTGATTTTTGATTTTCTACAAGGCAAAGAACTGAGACAGCAGGATAAAATGTTATCTGTTTGAAGAGAAATGTAAACTCTTCCTATTCTTTCAAAACTATGTTTAAGTTATATAATTCTACCTTTGATGCAGATGCTGTAAAGTGTGTGATTTTGGCTAGTATCTGTGTATGCATGTGCGTGCGTTTGATTTTCAGGACAATTGTTACCCTAAATTATTTCATCATTGTAGTATCTACTATCATTCATTTTTCTTGTCAGTGTTCATAAAAGTTTGATGATGGTGATAAGAGGTTTATTTTTAAAAGTCTCTTTGACATATGAGAATGCAAAGGAAAGAGGAAATATATTATTATATTTCACATGGGACACTAAGCTGAAAGATTCAAATTGTATTGATATTCAAGATCAAAACAGCTAACACTTTTTTTTCTGAAATATCGAGTATAAGAATGTTTTATTTTGCAACTCAGAGAGATGATTATTAACTAAGTGACTAATTCACAAATAATGCATTCAAGGTTAGGACAGTGGACAGGAGAAAACTGTCATTTGAGGGACGGAAAGACTTAGTGACGTTTTTACATAAACAATATTGATGACAAAGCCCAACTCTTTAGGTTAGATTTCAGACATCTCTTGAAGGCAGTTGCAAAATCAAAGAGCAATGAAATAGGCTTCCCTTTATCTTTGACAATATACTGTAATCTGTATTTTTAAAATAATAGAGATTTTTTGATAATTTAATGTATATATACCTTGCCAAATAACTTTTGTTTATATTAGTCTTATTAGTCCCATGCTCCGATTTTCCAGCGACACGCTAAATTCTACAGGATGCCACATCTCCTCAATCACCAGGTCATGCACAAACTGGCTCTACTTCATCTATCAAACCAAATTCTTTGTAAAACACATCTTCTGACTTGATTCCCATCATTTTGGACTCTTTTTAGCTTCATTTGTACATGCCTGGCTTGTGTTACTTGCCTAAGTAAAATACCATCTATTTCTTTTGCTTCTTGAAGTCTTCTCTGAGCAGCCATCTGAATTTTAATTCTCTTTTTCTGTGCTTTTGAATATACTCTTAGGCATATTAATCCTTGACTTACTTATCTTTTTCTAGCCACAGATTATAAATTACTTGAAAGCAAAATTATGCATGAATAGATTTGATTTTCTCAGGAATTAACATAGTTCTTGCCGTGTACATGCTAAAAAAATTAACTGATTAATAAAATATATTTACCTCCCATCTCATTACTCTAATCTTATGTGTGCTACAGGAATCACATAACAACTTTTATAAATATATTGCCGAGAGAGACCCTCAGATATTTGTCTCTTTCAATTCATTTAACTCCTAAACGGATAAACCAAAGTCAAACTAATGCTAATGTAAATACTGACACTAAAAAAGATATTCCAAAAGAGGCAATAGTAGTAACAAAAGATCTGACATATATGGAGTGCTTGATACTTAAACATGTACTAAGTCATGTTTAAGTACTAAATAGTGTATAACACCAAAAGTGCTTTATGGGCTTCATCAAATTTAACCACACAAATAATCTATGGTATAGGAACCAATACCAAACCTCTTCAATATATTAAAAAATAACTGACCCGCCGAATGAAATACAGCTTAGGCTGTATGCCTCAGACAGTTAATCTGAGTTCTATTTGACTTAAAAGCCCATTATAATTTTTGAATACCATATTTTAAAGTCTCTATAAAGCATTTTATATGTGAACAATTCAAATATTATTCAATAAATATTCATTATTTTATTGTCATTTATGTTGTATTGATCTCCAATGGCTTTTTATTGAATTTTTTGGTCTCAATTCCATGAGGCAAAGCACACACTCTCTCTCATAAACTTGAAACATATCTAGGTTAGAAGTGATCACTTCATGTTCATAAAATATGTATAGAATACAACTGACTCTAAAATACAGCAATGTCATAGACACTGACCCAGGTAAAAGATATGGAGGTAATATAGGAAGGAACACTAATTATTTATTATATTATTATAAGATCATTATGAGCCTTGATTAATCAATTAGTAAAAACATTAAAGTACATGTTTAGACTGAACCTCTAGGCAGATGCAAAATAATGTATCCATCAAAATAATGGTCCATCAAAGCTGTCTGTATTCTAATCCCTAAATCCTGTATATGTGTTATCATGCATGACAAAAGAAACTTTGTGGATATTGAGATGAGGACATTGTTCTGGATTATGTAGTAGGCCCAATTTAATCATGAGTCTTTATAAATAGAGGGAGGAAGGATGCTCATAGATACAGAAGGCATTGTGATAACAGAAGCAGGACAGATATTTCACGATACTATGCTTCTGACTTTGAAGATGGAGAATGAGCACAGGAACCAAGGGATTCAAATTTCTTCTATGAGCCGAACGAGTCAAGAGTCAAGAAAGCTGATTGTCCACTAGAACCTACAGAAGGCTCTTCTGACCTGCAGAAATATAAGAACAAATTCACATTGCTTTAGGCCTCCAAGTTTGTTATAACTTGTTATAACAGTAATAGGAAACTAGTATATCTTCCTTCTGCTAGTGATTACTTACTATAATCTTCTAGTTATTGATGCTTAAATGCCTTGCAGTTATGCTCTTGATTCAAATGTCCTCCTCTAAATTAGCTTCCTGGGAAATGTGACCTAAATTAAAAATAGTCTGAGGAAATCAAATTTAATGTGAGATCTGGAGCTGAATCACCCATCAGCCAGCTGGCAATGAGGACTCCATCACTAGTGGTAGAGCTTACCATGAATTAATGATGCAATTGTTAAAATTTTTACTAGGCAGGCTTGAACTTGAATAGAATACACTGAAAAAGATTTACTGTAATAAAAAAATATTTATTGTGAACTTCGAGGGAGGTAAGTTGATATTATTTAGAAGGCCAGTGGAATTAGATGGCTTTTACTGAGTTTCACTGGTGTGTTAAATACACACACACACACACACACAGAGAGAGAGAGAGAGAGAGAGAGAGAGAGAGAGAACCAAGGTGTTTTATCATCAGTTGGAAAAAAATATAAAAGTCAAAGAGGCTTTTTAGCAGATGAGAATCATTTCCTTAGAAAGAGGCCAGAAAATCTAAGTATTTGGCCCTGATTTAATTACAAATATAATCAAGTGTTTGAGAAGAATTAGCATTAATCCTTTTTTTTTTTTTTTTTTTTTTTTTTTTTTTTTTTTTTTTTTTTTTTTTTTT
>NW_016107798.1:1240413-1285734 GCF_001604975.1 Cebus imitator
GGAATGATGGTTTCCAGATTCATCCATGTCCCTACAAAGGACACAAACTCATTGTTTTTTATGGCTTCATAGTATTCCATGGTGTATATGTGCCACATTTTCCTTGTCCAGTCTATCGTTGGTGGGAATTTGGGTTGGTTTAATTCTTTAACCATTTGATAGAATTCCCTACTGAAGTCATCTGTCCTGAGGGTTTTCTTTGTTGAGAGTTTCTAAATTTTGAATGTTTGTGGGCCCCCAAATTTGTATGTTGAAATTCTAAACTCTAAGATGATGGTATTAGGAAGTGGGGTTTTGAGGGAGGTGATTAGGTCATGAGGGAGAAGCCCTTATGAATGGGATTATTAGCCCTATCAAACAGGCTCAAGGAAGCTCATCTATCTTATACCAAGTGAGGACACAGCAAGAAGGCATCATCTATGAAGCATAAGTAGGACCTCACCAGAAACCTAGTTTGCTGATGCCTTGAACTTGGACTCCACAGCCTCCAGAACTGTGAAAAATAAATTTGTGTTGTGTATAAGCCACTCAGTTTATGGCATTTTTAAAGCAGTTGGAACAGACTGACATAGAAAATTTTTGATTATTGATTCAATCTCTTGACTTGTTAATCACCTTCAGATTTTCTACTGTCTTGTTATTCAGTCTTGATGGGTTATATAATATCTGGAAATTTATTATCCATTTCTTCTAGTTTATCCAATTTGTTGGAGTATAAATATTTAGAGTGTTCATTTATGATCCTTTATATTTCTCTGACATCAGCATCATGTGTCTCTTCTCTCATTTCTGATTTTCTTAATTTTGCCCCCACTTATTTTCCTTTTGTATAGATAAAGTTTTACCAGTTTTACCTGAAAAGAAAGTTCTTGCTTTTGTCGATATTTTCTATTGTTTTGTTAGTCTCCATTTTATTTATTTCTACTCTAATCTTTATTATTTCCTTCTTTTTGTTAATGTTGTTTATTTTCTACATTTTTTTAGGTCCTTGAGGCTTAAAGTTAGGTTATTTGGGATTTTTCTTTTTTAATTTTGGTATCTATTACTATAAACCTTTTTCTTAGTACTACTTTTGCTGCCTCCCATAAGTTTTGGTATATTGTGTTTTTATTTTTATTTTTCTCAAAATATTTTCTGAATTCCCTTTTGATTTATATTTTTTCTTACTGTTTGTTTGGGGATGTGTTTTGATGTTTATGAATTTCCAATTTACCTTCTATTAGAGATTTCTAGTTTTATATAATTGTGGTCAGATACTTGATATAATTTCAGTTTTTAAAAATTTGTTAACACTTCTTTTATGGCCTAAAATATGATCAATTATGGAGAATGTTTCTTGTGCACTTATAGATAGCAAGATTCTAAAGCATGTTGGCTAATCAACCCCTGTACATATGCTAGGAAAAAATCAGGCCTCTATTTGGGAATGAGTGAGATTGAGAATCTTTGACAATGGACTCAAAACTTTAAAACCCCAGATAACTCTGAATGTTTAGGTAGTTTACTGTTTGAGGCAAGCACTGCCACCTCGTTGCAGATGACGAAAGATATCTGTTTTGAAAGCCAAACCTACTTTTTTTCACGATCTACACCCATAGACCAATAAGTAGAAAAAACAAATTGCAGTATAAGAATTGCTGAGTATATTAAAAGAGGGAATAAGCACTCGTTCAATGGAGCTGCAAAATCTAACCCATCTGTACAGGAGTAATGAGAGTAGTATGTGACTGAGTTCTGAGACTGCTGGATCAAGAAGAAACACAATATATGGAAGCATTTATGGATATGTGAGTATTCTTTCTCAGCATGGGATTTAACCTGAAAAAGACTTTCGAGACGGTGTTAACACAATATTAGCTTAGTTCTTGGGAGTTTAGAGATAGTAATGAACTCTTAAGTGAAGCACGAATGTCATAAATTCCATGTCAGATTCTGATAAAGGAAATAAATGTTTCAAAGATATTGGCATGCTAGAATGGCTGCTATGCCAGATCAAGGCAGAAAACTAACCTGCAGTTTGTGTTCTGTATTAGAGCTGTGAGGACATGGAACTATTTACGAAAGCAGTAAGGAATACACTGGTGAAAGGGACACCTGCATCCCAGAGAAACTAAATATTGGGTATCATCTACAAGCCAAAGTTGATGCTGGTATCTGCCGGGAACTCTCGACCAGCAAGAGGATTCCAACCTGAGTCGGGGGGCGTGCAGGAAAGAAAGAAGATAGACAGGAAAGCAGGGTCAGGAGGGTTGAGAAGTCAGTGCTCCAACAACAACTTTATTTCTCAAAGGCTTCGATTATATACATTTTAAAGGCTCTGGTTTACGTCAGTGTAAGAGAAAAAACAGATCACTAATTCACATACTCTATACAATAAGGATGGCAGACACACAATCAGTGGTCGTAAAAGGTAATGGTCATTCCTGGTGCTCATAAAAAACATTTACATCAAGACATTGTTCCATGTGACCGCAGGGTTTCCTGGTTCCGATCACCTGGTTATCTTTTAACAGGATTCCCCTTTTTCTGTTCCTGACTCAACTTTATCTCAACTTCCCTCTTTCAGGCATCCCTGTGTCTGGGCTCAACCACCTGTCTTGTGAAACTCGCTTTGCAAGTATTCACATGGTTGGGTTCCCCACACTGGTAGATGCTGCTATCGAACTGGGTCTTCCAATGGTAAAGTAGTATATGGTATCCCAAGTGACAGAATCTAGGTGGGAGCACTTAACTTTCAGAAGCAAACAGAACATTATTATTATAATAAATGGTAAAAATCAAAGTGGCGCTCAGAAGCACATGACCCAAAGAAAGCAAAGGAGATGGTTAAGGTAATGGAATGTCTCTATGGTCAAGGTAGATGGGAAGTCAACAAGGACATTGCTCAATGTAATCAATCAAAAGAAATGAAAAACTGATGATGAAGAGGCTGAGTGTAGTAACTCTAAAAAAGTTTTGTTTTCAAGCTGAAAAATTTAAAGAGCTGGGAATCTCTGACTGTTGTAGACACTGCAAGAGGAGGAAACCTGTAACACCACAATTTGCATGGTAATGTTTTCTCCATTACTTCCTCAAAATTACAGCCTTATATTTAGTTAACCATTCACCTGTGAATGGAGCACACCCAGATACTTCATGGATTGTTAGACACAAGATCCAATTTAACATCGATACTCATAGTGATCCCTGTTGTATATTATAAATGAGAAAGCATGGGGACCAGGTAAATATGAGGACTTGCCCCAGTTACAACTCACAGTGAGTTTAAGTGGTACACCAACTCAAAATATATAACAGAATGGACACATTGGTAATTATTTTAAACCCCACATTGTTTCTTTACCCTGGGAGGAAAGAGTTATTATAGGGGAGATTGCTAAGAAAAATCTTTTGCCACAGAAACCCAAGCCAAAATTAACCATCAAACCCAACTTGAATCTTGTAGAAAATAATTCTCCATGAACTTCTTCTCTTTCTTTATGCCCATACATTAGCCACACATTTGTTCAGTTTCATTTACATTGTAAAAGATAGAAAATGTCTCCCTCCTCTCCTAAAGAAGATGTGCTTGCATTGTTAGGTAGTACAGATAATATCTCCCTCTGGGAATGAGGATATAAATTTTTTTGAAGTCTTAACATCTAGTATCTCAGAATGTGACTGTATTTGGAGACAGATTTTCTTTTTTTGTGTGAGACGGAGTCTTGCTTTGTCTCCTAGTCTGGAGTGCAATGGCGCCATCTCGGCTCACTGTTACTTCCACCTCCCAGATTCAAGTGATTCTCCTGCCTCAGCCTCCTGAGTAACTGGGATTACAGGCACGTGCCACCACACCTGGCTAATTTTTGTATTTTTAGTAGAGACAGGGTTTCACCATGTTGGTCAGGCTGGTCTTGAACTCCTGACCCTGTGATCTGCCTGCCTCAGCCTCCCAAAGTGCTGGAATTACAGGTGTGAGCCACCGCGCCCGGCCTGGAGACAGATTTTAAAGAGATGATGGAACTAGAATGCAGCCATTACTGTCAGCCCTAATTCAATCTGACTGGTGTTCTTGTCAAAAAAAGGAAATGAAGAGACACAGGGGGACATCACAGGAGCGTGTGCACAGAGGGTCAACCATGTGAAGAGGTTGCAGAATGGCATCCATCTGCAAGTCAAGGAGAGAAGATGCAGAAGAAACTAAACCTGCAGACACATTAAACTTGGACTTCTGGCCTCTAGAACTGTGGGAAAATAAATTTCTATTGTTTAAGTCAACCAGTCTGATGATAATTTATTGTGGCAGCCCTAGCAAACTAACACAGAGGGTTTATATCAGCTCCCATCAACCAAGGTTAATTTCACTACTACTGCCCCTAATTTAACATATTCTCTAGAGAGATCCATTAGCTAGTTGACCATATACAGATTACATTGGATCTCTTCCACCCTTAACAGCACAAGGATTCATCTTGACCAGAACTTACATAAATTCCAATAACACATCCTTTCCTGCCCAAAAGACCTTAGCCAGCACTTTCAACCAGAAGCTTATAAAGAATTTGATTCAGTGAAATAGACATTCTCGGATACACAAAATCCCTCAAAATATAAAAGATCAAATGGTCTATTTTATGGTCAAGAATGTGCAGCAATCAACGCATGATTTTATATATATATATATATATATATATATATATATACACACACATATATTGGTTCAAGCACATTCAGCACCATTCAAAATATCAGCCTCATAAAATGACGTTTTGAAGGTGCCACTGAATTGCTTTCTTTTTTATGCAAGTATAGAATGCTATCCTCCAGGACACAGGCTATACCTTTAATTAATGATCATGATATGATACTGTTACTCTAGGAAACAAGAACCAAGGGATGGAGTAAGGGTGTCTCTTATTCTCAGTGATCCGTTTCAGAAAAGTTTTACTTTATGACACTAAAACACTGACCTCTGAAGATTTAGATATTCTAGTCCCAGATAAGGAATACTTCCATCAAGCAAATCAAGTATCCCATTAAAGTTGCCACTTGGTCACTTCAAGTAAGGAAAAAGTGTTATCACCTGTATTAGGGTTCTCCAAAGAAACAAAACCAATAGGATAAATAGATATAGATAGATAGATAGATAGATAGATAGATAGATAGATAGATAAATAGATAGATAGATAGATAGATAGATGATAGATAACAGATAGATGGAGACAGATAGAGATAGATAGATGATAAACAGATAATAGATGATAGATATAGCTTAGAAGATGATAGATAGATAAATGATAGATAGATAGATAGATAGATAGACAGATAAATAGATAGACAGATAGATAGATTGAAAAGAGGGAATTGGGAATTGGCTCATGCAATAAGGCCAAGAAGTCCCAAAATATGCTGTATGGAAAGCTGAGACCTAGGAAAGCCAGTGGTATAATTCAGTCTCAGCCAAACGGCTTGAGCATCACAAGATTAAATGGTCTAACTCTCAGTCCAAGGCTGAATGCCTGAGAAAGGGATTGGGAGCAGGATGCTAATATAATCCCAGAATATGAAGTCCTAAAAACCTGAAGCTCTATTGTCTAAATAAAGGAGAAGATGAATGCCCCAGCTCCAGAAAAGAGAAGAAATGTGTGCTTTCTCTGCCTTTTTTTTCTTTTTGAGCCTTCGACTGATTAGATGATGCCTGCACACATTGGTGAGGGTACATCTTCTTACACAGTCTACTGATTCAAATTCTAATCTCTTCCAGAAACACCCTCACAGATACAGGCAGAAATTGTGTTTACCAGCTATCTGGATATCCCTTAACCAAATCAGATTAACACATGAAGTTAACCATCACACCTTTCCAGCAGGTAGGCTGTTGTTTTACAATAGGGAAAGATTTGACATATAAGTGATGCCCTTGTATTTCTCATATAATTCCTTTTCCTTATTTTTTTGATAAATGAAAAAGTGTCTCAGTTACGGACCGAAAAGGACCCAGTGACAAGGAATTTAGACCACTCGGGAATCCCTGGCAAGATATTTCCTTCAGGAGATGTAAAAACTTTACTCAAAATCACACTCTTATTTCAAAGTCTGCTTCCATCTAAAGACTAGAGCATATAGAATATGAAGACTTGGAAGAACTATTTCTTCAGAGAAAGATGACTATGAAATGCCATATCAGATATAGAATTCCATATGTTATTAGCTGAGTTGTTTGTTGCACTACTTCACAGTTTCACTTCTTTTTCTGCTTAATTCTCCCTGTTTGGTTTCTCCAATGTTGTTAAAGATAGTGCTTCTTCATAAACTTTCTGCATGTAAAGCTTAGTCTTGGGAAGTTCTCTAAGGAATCTGACCTAAGATAGGTAATTGAAGCATGTGAAAGCCATGGAATATCTAATCAGAATAACAAACAGTGTTTATTAACAAACTCTGATGTATGTTCTCTGTTTCAGTTACTACTAATGTTGACCTATATCACAGACTTCTGTTTTGAAGCACTTAAAGTTTTCTGAATTAGCCACTAGTATGACAAATACTGACACAGAATTCACTGCTTCTCTGAGCAAATTACCTATCCTTTTATAACAGCAGCCCACGGAAGTGTAAAACTGACAAACCAACTTTTCAAATGAATTTTCAGAGGCTTCAGACAAAAAGAAGACAGAGGTAGATGGAATGTGGTTCACACAAGAGAGAAATAGATTTTCTGCTTTGACTGCTTATAGAGAACTTGAGATGATAAATGAGCTATGACAACAGAATCTGTTACTTTCAGGGAAAATATCTCTATGTCTTATTTATCTGTTTATCAAAATATTGAAAATATTTGAAAAGCATTTAAGAATCTACTTATAACAATACAATGTTTTCTCCATCTTACTCATATTTCAAAATTAAATGAAATGATAAAAATTATCATAGCTATATTTTTAGTGTTTTATAATAGACATTAGTTTATCCTTCATTCTTCATACATTCATATACATTTTCCTTATGTGATTACTGATTTTTCATTTTTATTTCCCATTTTTATTTATCTTCATGTTGATTACTTCACACGTATATATTATTGTTTGTAATTGTAAAATTCACAATCTTCTTTTCGTGGTCTAGTTCACAGAATCAATCTAAACCTCTTAGCAAAAAAGCAAAAAAGAAAATTTATAATTGAGCCCTAGCATTTTATTTAACATTTACGAATTGGTGTTCTGAACATTTTCCTGATAATTTCACACATCTATACAGTAATAAGGGTCTAGGATTTCGCCCACTTAGAGCATCCCCTTGAGATTTTTCTTCACTGGCCTAAATTCTAAATTCATAAATTCTTTTTAGGTACAACTTCTCTCCAAGAACTTACTTACATATCTTACTTTCTTACTTACATACCTGTTACTTTATAACATATAAAATAAATCCTCTTCTCAGGTGCTTTGCAACAACATGTTTACCATTATATATTTTCACTCTCTTTAGTATTTTATTTTTTAAAAAAATACAAAAGAAAAAATAGGGAGATATTGAAAACCATTGTATAAGTTCTTTATATTTTCCTTTATAATTTTGTTCATTTCTAGTTTTCAATCTCTCCTCATCCAAACATTTGAAAGTCATAGCATTTAATTATATTTGCTTATGTGTTTTAAAATGTAATCTTTAAATTGAAATTAATTTTTGTTAGTTTTTTACTCAAATTTCAAGCCAATATTTCTGATTTATCTAACAAATATTACCTGTCATTCCTATTATTTTTTGATTTCTCCTTTGTCATGTTTTTGTATTATCTAAATCCATTTTGCCCTGATCTGAAGACTATACATAATACGTATGAAGACACCACTATATACCCCATGAATATGTACTTATTGTATGTCAATTAAAAACTAAATTAAATAATAAAATATGTTTCAGTGAGTTTATCTGTTCAACACCTCTGTTTTGTCTATATTACCAAGGGTTTCAATAAAATCATTCATTTGAAACTCAAATCACCATGAGGCTGACACTTGAGTAACCTTGAATAGCTAGTTAATATAACTAAATTTTCTCTTTTGTAAAATGTTATAATAGTTATGTTTGAATCTTACTGTGAGAATGAACTATGTGTCTATATTATGTTCACTACCAGGATCGAAGAGTGATAAAATCTTACATTCATCCATTCATGAATCTGCTTAATAGAATATAAATTTGTTTAGTGTCTGCTCAGTTTCAGATACTCTGATAGGCATTGAGAATATGTTAGCAGAAGCATTTTTTAAAGAAATTGTCCTGCTTCCTAAGATGTCATAATGTCTTTGCAGGAAGAACAAAAAGACATAATACTGCTTGATAACCGCTAAGATAATCATATATGCATTTGTTAAGGTGAAGAAAAGGTGTACAAATAATATAATTTGTGGGTCTCTAAGAGTGTGTTCTAAAACATCTGAGTCTTGAATTAAGACATGCACATTCTAATTAGATTACACTGCTATTTTAGGGGGCCTAGTTCTAAGGTACACTATCAACATTCTGATAGTAAATTCTAGGTAAAGTAGTGTGAAAAAAAGTTGAGATTATTTTTACAAACATCCTGATTTTTGTGTGTTTTTCAAACTTACACTTCACACTCGTACTTTGGCTACTGACAATGTGTTTCCTTAATAACTCCTTAGACTGCATCTTTTTTTGGACATTGTCTTAAAAATGTAAGCTAGTTACAGCTAGACTGGCCAATGTCATGCTAGGTTTTGACAGTCTGGTAGGAAATGATAAAAATTATTTTTCAAACATGTCTTTGCTATCTTTCTTTGTTGTGTTTTCTATTTGCATCACTGATAGTTGTTTCAAGTTGAAATTAATATCCAGCATGGAGTTTTATTGGAACTGCATTAATCTCTAAATAATTTACCTATGTGATGACACCTTTCTAGTATTCAATCTTCTCATTCTAAAAATCTCTTTATCTCACTTTTTATTCAAAACTTTTATATTTGTCAGGGAAAATTTGTAGGTTGATTATTTGAGTATCATATATTTTATATTACAATCTTTTCCAAATATTTATGGTTTTTATTGTCGTTGTCATGGATAGGATCTGTGTCATCAAAATCCACTTGCTGATGGCTGCTGCTTATATATTGCAATGTCACAAAAGTCTGAATTATCAGAGCAGGCTCAACGTGAATCATAGATCTCACCCAAAACAAACTTTACTAATGAATAATGAAGAATGCCAGCAAAAAGAGGCAAAGATATATTAGAATCTGTTTCTGGAAGACTGAATTGTCAGATATAGCCTCCAAAATGCTCTTTCCCTGAAGTGGTACACATTTTGATTTTGGAGTTCCTAAATTAAATAAGCAGGAGGCCATGAGCCTGAAGCTGTGTCAGTAGTTTAAGTTCCTTGTATACAACTGAAACCTAACACATAAACTAAAACCTAATATAGGAGTATATTTTTGTAACAAACAGCTGACTTTCAGCCAATTGAAAACAGTTGAGTATCAACCAGTCACAAGCAGCCAACTGATGAGACCATGCCCAAAGAAGGCAAATGCCTCATCACATCCTGCTTGAACAAGGCAAATGTCTATCTATAGCCAATTAAATGATACCTCTACTTGCTTCCATATTAGGCCTATTAAAGCTCCATGCTCACATGGCTGGGTAGCGCCCTCTCAACTACTTCTGGTTCTGAGTGCTGTCTGTTTCATAAATCATTCTTTGTTCAAATAAACCCTGTTACATTTAATTTGTCAAAGCTGTTCTTTATAACAGTATAAGTAGCATATTCTGTGTGATGTAAGATAGATTAGAGGACATATTAACATTGGGGCTTATTAGTTGACTTACTGAATTTCCAAACAACTGCATCACAAGAATCCACAATTACAGGTTTATTTACAATAAATAACCAAAATCAATTAAATATGTTCTCTTAAAACGTATTTTTATACAGACACTCCATCAAGTATCTTACTGTAATTATATAATATTCATGTTTAAAAGTGGTCTAGTGTAGATATTTTCTTAAAAAAATAGAATTGTTAATAACTACATACTTTCAACTTTTAGGAAATAATGTAACAGCTGTCCATACAAACAGGAGAAATAAGGTGGCCTTAGCCCTAACCTCAACATTTTATTTTTTAAAAACAAATATGGCAATATTTTAATATCTATTCAATTTGAGTGCTGACTATATAATTACCTGTTATATTATTTTTGAAGGGTTATTTAATAACTAAAAATATTTTATTGGTATTAATAGTATTAACTACTTAAAACAATTTAAGTATCTTTCATGTTTTACCCTACATTATCATTACCAAGTGAGTCTAGCAAAAATATAACAAATCTTAATAGCAATCATTCCATAGAAAAATGAGTAACATCATTCTAATGAGGTATCCTCAACTTCTATACATAGCGGTGGAAAAAAAATGCATACCATAATGGGTCAATGAGTTTGGTAAAAAGAATAGTCCCCAATTACAAGTGATAATAGAAACAATGTTTCCAAAACATATATTTATTTCAACTCCATTTTTCATCAGATATGGGAAATAAAATTCTAGAAACTTAAACAAAACAAAAACAAAGGTAGAATCAGAATTACTATGTTCTTTTTAGTTAAACATAGTTAATACTGTAGAGTTGAATTATGAGGAAAGCCCCAGTTTGTTCTTTAGCAGCTTAGGTTTCTCATTCAAGATTTATTGTTCATTTCTTTATTTTGTAATTTATATTTTAAAATAATGCATATGTTCATATGACATTGCTTGCCTGTTTTGTTTTGCATTGTTTTTCATGTTTTATAAATCAAGGCAAGCCTGTTACATTTACTGTTTTTGAGAAGCCTTTGTATGTTCTGAAAGTAATATTTCCATTTTCTATGTTTTCTCTAAATAATATTTCACTTTTCTATGTGCGACTTTTTAATTAGTCTCTTTTTCTCTTTTATATTATTGTGCAGTTTCAACACAATATAACTAGGTTTTTATTTAGTTTTATTCATCCCTTGGAGATTCACTGGTCATTATAAATTTAGGTTGTTTAAATAAAAAACTCTCATCATTTAACCTTTACTTTTTGGCTCTCTACATTTTAATCTATTATATCTTTCTGGAAGTCTTTCACATATATGCTTAATATTTTCATTATGTTCTGATATTTTTCTTAACATCACCTTAATGCTTTCCATCAATTATATTTTTATCTCATTAATGCAGGTCAATGAGATACATTTTAGTTAAATTCATTTTTAAGCTAATTTCCTTTGAAATTTTACTAATATTACTCATTTTATGATAGGTTTTATTTTTAGATTTACATAAAAATTAGCCAGAAAGTATTGAGAGTCCCTTAAATACCTTCCCCGACCCACAGTTTCTTCTATTATCAACATCTTAGTAGTACTTTTAATTTCAATAAATATTTGTTTTTATTATTAGGATTCTACTTTAATCCTATTTAAATACCTTTGATTTTTGTGTTTACTATTTTGTTCTCTTATTTTTGCTACATAATTTAAATCACTTTTAAATTTTTGTTATGCTTTTCTTTTCATATTGTCATTTTATAGGGGTTTAATTTTTGTGTATTTATCATTCTGTGATGGTGTATTGTTTCCACTTCCATACTGTTTAATAAGAGTTCTATTTAGGTCTGTTCATATTTTTGGACACCCTTTAAAATCCATTTAGTGAAATAAACTTATAAAAGCCCATAATAATAAATGTAATTAGCCTGGTACAAATTTTTAATTTAATTGCCTGCTTCAGGATCCCAGAACCAAGAAAGTTGTACAACTTGGAGCAGCAACATTTATATAAAGTTAGGATCACTGTTACTGACATTTCAGTACTATTTTTCCCCAAAGCAATAGAGTACTTATGTTCCTACATGCCCTTATAAATTCTTGCTGCTCCCTCATTAAAATGTCTCCTTTTCTTTAATCTGGGTGGAGTTTTGTGGCTTTTCCCTTTTTTCAGACAGGGTCTCATTCTGTAACTCAGGCGGGAGTGCAGTGATATAAACGTGGCTCACTGCAATCTCTGTCTCCCCAGGGTCAAGCGATTCTTAGACCTCAGCTTCCCAAGTACCTGAAACTGCTGGGGGATGCCACCACATGTGGCTATATTTTGTATTATTATTTTTATTTTTATTTTTTTATTTTCTTTGAAACAGAGTCTTGCTCTGTCTCCAGGTGACAGGCTGGAGTGCAGTGGCACAATTTCGGCTCACTGCAATCTCCGCCTCCTGGATTTAAGCAGTTCTCCTGCCTCAGCCTCCCAAGTAGCTGGGACTACAGGCGTGCGCCACCATGCCCAGCTAATTTTTGTACTTTTTAGTAGAGACAGGGTTTCACCATGTTGACCAGGCTGGTCTCTATCTCTTGACCTCGTGATCTGCCCGCCTCAGCCTCCCCAAGTGCTGGGATTACAGGTGTGAGGCACCACGCCCGGCCTCTGTATTATTTGTAAGGACTATGTCTCACTATGCTGTCCAGGTTGGTCTCAAACTCTAGGCTCAAGCGATCCAACCACCTCAGCTTCCAAAAGTGCTGGGGTTAGAGGCATGAGCCACTCACCCAGGGTGACTTTCTTAATAAATAGAATGTGGTTGATGTGACACTTAATATTTGAGGATAGATTATAGTGAAAATAAATAGCTTCCGCCTGGCTTCTCTTAATCCACCTCATGCCTTGAAAGCTCAAAGCCAGCTTCTGAGAAGTGTGGTTATCCTGTATACTCCCACCAGGAAAGACTAGGTGGAAAGACAATAAATAGGAAATGAAAGATGCCAAAGAACACACAGCTATTTCAGCCCTCTAGCTGCTCATGTCTCTCCTATCTGGGTATTAACATGTGTGATATCAAACAATCAGGGAAGAGCCAACATTGCAATTCATTTAGTTTTCAATATTTCAAGATGCTGGTCAAAAATTTTAGAGGAAAATCTAAGAAATTTGAAAACAATTGTGGACCTTAAACTTGCATGTATCTTTGTTAGTCTGGGAAACTGTGAAAATGTAGAAGGACTCATGTAAGTTCATGATTCACCGGAGAAAACAGTCTCTGTCTATAGTTTTTGGCTGAACATGAAAGCTTTTATACAGAGACAGTGAAAGACAAGAGAGAATTTTAAGTTACCGGAATTATGAATAAATCCCTGTCATTCAAAAAGTATATTAATTAACAAAGGTAGAACCCTTCCTGGCTCAAGGTAATCACAACTTCTGGGCGATCCTGGCTGATGACTAAGCTATCCTGACCTAGGGATGGTAGCTAGAAAGACAGACTTAGTAAATAAAAACAAAAAATTTAAAAAATGTTTAAAACTAAGTGAATATGTATAAAATTCCCAGAAAATAGCAGAAGTTATAGATGACCATGTGCTTGGCAATGACTTTTTAAGATACAGCAAACGTATAATCCATGAATGAAACAATTCACAAACTGGACTTAACTAAAATTAAAATTTTCTTCCCTATAAAAGGCACTATCAAAAGAATTTTAAAAAACCAAGAAACAGACAGTGATAATATTTGCAAAAAACATAGCTGATAAAAGACTTTCATTCAAAATATATACAGAACCCTTAAGATTCCGCAATAAGAAACAAAAAATGCAATTTATTGATATATTTTTATTTTTAAAAAAATTTGCTTCAATAGCTTTTGGGATACAAGTAGTTTTTTTAACATGGATGAATTGTATAGTGGCGAATTCTGAGATTTTTGTGCACCCATCACTCAAGTAGTGTTCACTGTGCCTAATGTGCAGTTTCTTGTCCCTGAACCCTCTTTCAGCCTTCCCCTTAGGAGTCTGGAAAGCTTATTATACCACTCTGCATACCTTTGTGTACTCACAGCCTAGCTCCCAGTTATAAGTGAGAAGATAAGGTTTTTGATTTTCCACTCCTATGTTATTTCACTTAGAACAATGGTCTCCAGCTTTATCCAAGTTGCTGCAGAAGGCATTATTTCATCCTTTTTAATGGCTGAGTAGTATTCCATGGTGTTTATATATACCACATTTTCTGTATCCTCTCAGTCAGTGGGTGCTAGCCTTGATTCCACATCTTTGCAATTGTAAATTGTGCTGCTATAAAAATATGTGTGCAAGCATTCTTTTCATATAATGACTTTTTTTTCTTTTGCTTAGATACCCAGGAGTAGGATTGTTGGATTGAATGGTAATCTACTTTTAGCCCTCTAAGGAATCTTCACACTGTTTTCTACAGAAGTTACACTAATTTACATTCAAGCCCAGCAATGTATAAGCATTCTCTTTTCCTCACACCATCACCAACATCTATTGTTTCTTGACTTGTTAATAATGGTCATTCTTGCAGGAGTATGGTATTGTTTCATTGTGGTTTTAATTAGCATTTCCCTGATGATTAATGATGTTGAACATTTTTTTTCTACATTTGTTGCCCATTTGTATGTATTCTCTTAAGAAATGTCTATTCGTGTCCTATGCCCACATTTTAATGGAACTATTTGGGCTTTTTCTTGCTGATTTGTTTGAGTTCCTTGTAGATTCTCGATACTAGTCCCTTGTCAGATGTGTAGTTGGCAAATACTTTCTCCCATTCTGAGAATTGTCTGTTTACTCTCCTGATTATTTATTTTGCTGTGAAGAAGCTTTTACATTTAATTAGGTCCCATCTATGTATTTTTCTTTTTATTAGATTTGCTTTGGGGGTCTTAGTCATAAACTCATTGCTTAAGCCAACATCTAAAAGGAGTTTCCCAACATTGTCTTCTAGAATTTTTAAAGCTTTAGGATTTATCCATAAGTCTTTAATCCATCTTGAGTTGACTTTGTATAAGATGAGAGATAAGGATTCAGTTTCATTCTTCTATCTGTGGTTTGCCAGTTTTCCCAGAACAATTTATTAAATAGAGTGTCCATTCCCCAATTTATGTTTTTGTATGCTTTTTGAAAGATCAGTTGGCTTTGTAAGTATGGCTTTATTTCTGGGTTCTCTATTCTGTTTTACTTGTGTATATGCATACTTTTGTACCAGTACATAGCTGTTTTGGTAACTATAACCTTATAATATCATTTGAAGTCCAGTGACATGATGCCTCCAGATTTGTTCTTTTTGCTCAGAACTGCTTTGACTACACAAGCTCCTTTTTGGTTCCAGATAAATTTTAGAATTGTTTTTTCTAATGTTGTAAAAAATGATGTTATTTGATGAGAACTGCCTTGAATCTGTAGATTATTGGGGGTTGTATGGTTATTTACACCACACTGATTACACTCATCCATGGGCATTTGTTTGTGTCATCTATGATTTATTTCAGCAGTGCTTTGTAGTTTTCTATGTAGAGATTTTCACCTCCTTGGTTAAGTATATTCCTAAGTATTTTAGTCTTTTTTTCGGCTATTGTGAATGAGAATGACTTACTGATTTAATTCTCAACTTGGTCATTGTTGGGGAATAGAAGTACTGATGTGTATACATTGATTTTCTTTTTTTTTTTTTTGTAGTTTTCTTTCTTCTTTTTAATTGTGCCTTAGGTTTTGGGGTACATGTGCAGATCATGCAGGATTCTTGGATAGGTACATACACGGCAATGTGGCTTGCTGCCTCCATCCCCTCATCACTTATATCTGGCATTTCTCCCCATGTTATCCCTCCCCAACCTCCCCACCCTTCACCGTCCCTCCCTTAGCCCCCCACAACAGACCCCACTGTGTGATGCTTCCCTCCCTGTGTCCATGTGTTCTCATTAACACCTTCCTACAAGTAAGAACATGCAGTATTTGATTTTCTGTTCTTGTGTCAGTTTTATGAGAGTGATGAGTTTCCAGATCCATTCTTGTACCTACAAAGAACACGAATTCATTGTTATTTACGACTTCATTTATCAAGTATAGGAGCTTTTTGGAGGAACTCTTAGGATTTTTTAGGTATACAATGACATCATCTGCAAACAGCAATAGTTTGAATTCTTGTTTTCCAATTTGGATGCCCTTTATTTTTTTCACATGCCTAATTGTTCTGACTAGGACTTCTAGAACTATGTTGAATAGGAGTGGTGAAAATGGGCATCTTTGTTTTGTTCCTGTTATGTGAGAGAATACTTTCAACTTTTTCCCATTCAGTATGATGTTGGCTGTGGTTTTATCATATATGGCTTTTAGTATTTTGAGGTAGAATCCTTCTATACCTAGTTTGTTGAGAATTATCATCATAAAGGGATGCTTGATTTTGTTGAACACTTCTTTTTGCAATTCTTGAGACGATCATATCGTTTTTGTTTTTAATTCTATTTATGTGATGTATCACATTTATTGACATGCATGCATTAAACCATCGCTACATCCCTGGAATAAAACCCATTTAATCATGATAAGTTATATTTTTGATGTGCTGTTGGATTTGGTTAGCTAGTCTGTTGTTGGGTAGTCTTGCATCTATTGGCATACACTTTTCTTTTTTCATTTTTGTGTCCTTTCCTGGTTTTGGTATCAGGGTGATTTTGGTTTCATAGAATGATTTAGAGAGGACTCCCTCTCTCAGTCTTTTGAAATAGTGTCAGTAGGAGTGGTGCCAATTCTTTGAATGTCTGGTAGAATGCAGCTCTGAATCCATATGATCCTGTGCTCTTTTAATGGATATTTTTTAATTACTGGTTAAATTTCACTTCTTGTTATTGGTCTGTTCAAGATTTCTATTTTTTTTCTGATTTAATCTAGGAGGTTATGTTTCCAAGAATTTATCTATTTCCTCCAGGTTTTCTAGTTTGTGCACATAAAAGTGTTATAGCAGTCTCAAATAATCTTTTATATTTCTGTGGTGTTGGTTGAAGTGTCTCTAGTTTCTAGGCCATTTAATTTCAGTGTTAATATTGAGATGTGAGGTACTATTCTCTTCATCATGTTAATTGTTACCTAGGTCATTTTTTAAATTGTTATTGTTTTATAGGCCTTATGAATTTTAAGCTTCCAAGGGTTATACTTTGGTTCATATTAACCTTATGTTTCAAGGGTTAGAATTCCTTTTAGCATTTCTTGTAGTGCTGGTTTGGTAGTGACAAGTTCCCTCAGCATTTGTTTGTCTGAAAAGTGACTTTTTTTTCTCTCTCAATTTTGCAGTTCTTGTCTTGTGAAGTTTTGATGAGAAGTCTCCTGTTAGTCTGATAGGTATTCCTTTTTACGTTGCCTGATGCCTTTGTCTTACTGTTCTTAGAATGATTTCCTCAGCCATCTCTCAAACGAGTTTTCCAGACTTATTATATTCTCTTCTTGCGCAGGAACATCAGTTATTCTTAGGTTTAGTCATTTTACATAATCCTACAATTCTTGAAGAATTTGCTTATTTCTTTTGATTTTTTCTTTATTTTTGTGTGATTGGGTTAATTCAAAACAACCTTGTCTTCAAGCTCTGAAATTCTTCTATTCTTCTAGCCTATTATTAAAACTTTCCACTGCATTTTGTAATTCCCTCTGTTGTTGATTTCTAGACATTCTGATTGTTTTTCCTGATGATATCTAACACTCTAGAAATTTTGTCATTCATATTCTGAACAGCTCTTTTAATATATAATGGTTTTCACTTTTCTTTGGTGTCTGCTTGACTAGCTTTGTAATCAACCTCTGAATTCCTTTTCTGATATTTCAAACATTTTATCTTCATTTAGATTCATTTGCTGGAGAGATAGTGTGATCTTTTGGAGACATTTTAGAACTCTATTTTGTCATATTACCTGAGTTAATTTTCCTGCCCTGGTAGCTCCTGCACTTATAGCTGTAACCTGTGGTTCACCTTCCTCTACCCCAGCACAGGCCAAGAGAGTTTGCCCCACTTGTGGTTATAATGTGAGACTCAGTTGGGGACTTCTTTAAACTTGTGACCACTGCCTAAGCTTACTTGCTGTCTTCCAAAATATTCCCTGTGAGGAACAGCAAGGAATGGCTGACCTCAGTCTGTCCTGGGATCTAGGATTGCATGCAAGGGTCTTCTTACTATTGCTCCAACTTTTATATTCCATGAAACTCCCCAAGTCAGTTCCTATATTCATTGCTTTGGCTACAAGCAATAAGCCAAAGCCGTAAGCCAAAAAGCAATGAACAGAAGCAACTGAGGCCTTTCCTTGTGGCCTGAGCTTTCAGGGTTCCCAGTGGGCATGCATATGCTAGTGGCAGTCTTTACCCTCCTGACATTCAAAGGACTGTCAGACTGGCTCATGATGTAGCTTGCAGATTATTGCCTCCTTCAAATTGTCTGTATATTCTTTCAGGTTTCCTGTTCAGTTCCTGCATAGCTTCTTGGAAAAAGAGTTCACAGTGTTAATCCCTACACACTATTTTGTTCTTCCAAGTTGGAGAGGTATGCCAGCAATGCCTCTAATTCACCATCTTGGAAAAGAAAAAAATGTAAAAATGGACCAAGGTCCTTAAGGGACAGCTCACCATAGAAAATATACAGATAATAAGTAATCATACAAAAAGACGTTCATAGGTCATCAAGAAAATGGAAATTAGAACAATGAGATACCACTACATATAAGTTAGAACAGCCAAAATCCAGAAAACTGAAAACACCAAATGGTGGTAAGGATTTGCAGCAGTAGAAAATTTCTTATTCATTGCTGAAGGGAATGCAAAATGGTACAGTCATGTTGGAAGGCAGTTTGATGCATCCTTACAAAACTAAACATAATCTTATCCTATCATTCAGCAAACCTGCTTTTTGGTATTTACTCAAAGGAGTTAAACTTATGTCTACACGAAAACTTGCATGAAGATATTTATAGGAACTTTAGTCATAATTGCCAAAACTTGCTTTTAAAAGAGTACATAAATTTAAGGGGTGCAAGTGCAGTTTTTTTTACATTAATATATTGGATGTTGGTGAAGTCTAGACTTTTAGTGTAATTATCACCCACATAATGTACATTGTACCACTCCTTCTCACACTCCCACAATTTTGAGTTTCCAATATTTATTATTCCACATTCTATGTCCATAGTTCTGACCTTACATTAATTCCCAACAATAACTGAGAACATGCAGTATTTTACTCTCCGAATCAGAGTTGTTTCACTTAAAATAATGGCCTCAGGTTTCATCTATGTTGCTGCAAAAGACATGATTTAATTTTTTCTATGACTGAATAGTATCTCATTGCATATATACACCATATTCTTTTATGTAATTATCCACTATGAACACATAGGTTGATTCTATCTTTACTATTGTGAATAGTGCCACAACAAACACATGAATACAGGAATGTTTTTATATAATGATTTATCTTTCTTTGGGTAAATATCCAGTAGTGGTATTGCTGGATCAAGTGATGGTTCTATTTTTAGATCTTTGAGAAATCATGCTATTTTCCAAAGAGATTGCACTAATTTACATTCCCACCAACAGTGAATGTTTAAGGGTTCCCATTTTTCTGAATCCTGAATATTGTCTTTTTGTTTTTGTTTGCTTGTTTGTTAACATTTCAATAATGGCTATTCTGACTGGTGCTAGATGATATTTTACTGTTGTTTTAATTTGTATTTCTTTTATGATTAGTGATGTTGAACATTTTTCATATACCTGTTGGCTATTTGCATATCTTCTTTTGAAAAATCCCTATTTATGTCATATGCTCACTATTTAATGGGGTTATTTTTCATTTTTTTGTTTTTGTGGTTGTTGTTGAATTGTTTATGTTCCCTGTAAATTCTAAAAATTTTGCAAATATTTTGTAAATAGTTTGCAAATATTTTCCATCTCCCACTGGAAACCAAGTCTAGAGAACAAGAATGAGGCATTTAATCTTATTTTTTCTTGATGTAAAATTTTTTGGTCAAAGCACTTAGTAATGTGAATATTTGTTGAATAAATTATATTTAATAAAGAAAAAACTGTTCATTTAATATAAATTATCTCTTTATTGTGTTTATTCTACATTATAAAATGTAGAATCTTTATTGGTATATTAAAAAACCTTCAAAATGTATTGAAAATATGTTTTGTTAAATTTAATCTAGGAAGTTAGGATATAGCAAGTTTATGAATAAAACCTGATCTTGGCTGATGTGGTGGCTTATGCCTGTAATCCCAGCACTTTGGGAGGCCAAACCAGGTGGATCACGAGGTCTGGAGTTCAAGACCAACCTGGCCAATATGGTGAAACCCCATCTCTACTAAAAATACAAAAATTAGCCAGGTGTGGTGGCAGGTGCCTCTATCCCAGCTATATGGGTAGTTGAGGCAGAAGAATTGCGTGAACCTGGCAGTGAGCCGAGATCATGCCACTGCACTCCAGCCTGGGTGACAGAGCAAGATTCTGTCTCAAAACAAACAAACATTTCATCATTTAATCCTAACTTTAAATAACTTAGTTCTTAGATACCATGTTAAAACTCTGGGTATGTAAATATGTAATTAATTCTATGTAAAATAATTATCAAATTAAATAATAACAAGAATATTTTTTCTCATATTCATTTGGTTTTACATATGTAAGTGACATGTAATCACTTAAAGTGTATATATGTATAGTCTTTCACAAATGTCTAACATTTTCTAATCTGACATTCTCATATTGATATTTTTACATTCCATGGTTTCATAAGTTTCAAAAATGAAGTACCTATCTCATAAATCATAAACATATTAAATATTCCTTTTTTAAATATTCTTTATACTTAAAACAGAGTCCTTGTATTTTAACATAAATAAGCTCTTAGTCCTCATAAATGTAAAATAAATAATGTACAATGACAGTGTACACTGATAAAAATCTCACCTTTAACAACCCACGTTTCCAGTTAGAGAACTACTAAATTGTTAAGTGGGAGGTGATATAATTGATTTTAACATTGTTTCTGTCTTGTAATGTCAGCAACTTAACTTGCTTCAACCCAAGTGCATCTTAATCATTATATTCAAAGACAATTGCTTGACTCCCCCACCCTCAAAGCATTCTTGGCTTTCCTTCACTTTGTTTCTTTAACACTGTTAGTTTTTTTCTGGATCCTCTTGGGTAAAAATCTGTAGTTAATATGCAGATCATCTCTCTTTGTAATCAGTACTTCTGAAAGGTTATTACCATTGTTCTCTAAGGACCCTACAAATCCTGAATCAGGAGGAAATGCCATGCCAACCCAATTATTCTTTGCCCTCAGCCTCACATCAATGACAAAATAATATAAACTTCACTATCAGTGCAATCAGTGATAGTTCACTAATTCATTGAGTTTTTACAATAGCACATACACATAATGTATACACCTGTATATACTTTAAATACACATTGATATATTATTTAAAATGTTTATATTATATTAAATTCTACTAAATTGCTTAGCTAGGCATGTTTCATAAAGAGAACCTCTATTCCATTAGGCAGTCCTTCTGGGGAAGACTGTCCATATTTTTTCCTCTACAGAATTGCAAGCCTGATAGCGGTATAACATGTGCAAGATGCTCCATATTATTTAAAATACTATCACAGGGAAGTACAAACTGTTCAAAATCCTCTGTGTCCTGCCTAAGTCATTAATTAGCTTATTTTTAAAGGAACATTGAAATCAGAAGGGAAGAGTAGTAATGCACTGATGGGAAATTTTTGAACTCTTTGTAGGAATTTAGAGTTCCTTCTGTTTATAGTTATAGTCATTAAGTGCTATAAAAACATAGGAACCTTACAAAAAGTGTTTCATAGGCTATTAAGTTAAAGACCATAAAATAATAAAAAAACAGAAGTTCGGCTCACATAAATTTGAGCCCAATATGTGGTAATATGTAGGCTAAATCTGATAAAAGAAAAATACAAGAAAAGGTGTTTCTATATATAGATAAATTTGTAACATTCTCTGGCTCAGAAAATTCTTGATTCTATATTGTGGGTTATTTAATATGCTTTTTACTCCAATTCTCATAATAATGCTACATGGTGTTTTGTACTCCTGTTTAATAGTTACAGACAAAATGCTTAATACATTTTCTTAAACAAGTTGGTGGTATCCTCATGGTGTATTTTACATTTTACAAACAGAATAAAAAAGCACTGTAATAAATCTTAAATGCTTTATACAGAGAAAAAACACACTTTAGAGGTAAAAAGGCAAATTATTAGTTAGAAAAGGTCAGGAATCTAACTCAGTTCATAACAGAAATAATGCAAGTAACCACTCTTCTCACCATAGTGAAAGCAAACAAATCATATCATCAAGCTAAAGGGAAAAGTGCACCCATCATACTTGGCATTAATGTTTTTCATGCTCTCAACAAGTATAAATCATGTAAACTGAAAATTAAAGCTTCAATTTTAAGTAAATAAATATTTAGTTGTGAAGTTGAGGTTCTTTTCCTTTTTCTTTTTGTCATTCAGCTTATCACTTCACAAATAAAACATGTTTTTAATTATTAAATGAAATTTCTGTTTCACTTAAAATCATTTAATAATAAGATAATGATATTTTAAATGACAAATCGGAATTTAGTTTGGCTATAACAGTCTAATTAGGTTACATTTTAATGAATTATTTATTTTCAAATTGTCTATGCAAAAATGAATTTACTTAGAATTGAGCACTCAGTTAATAGAGCTCAAAAATAACCATCCTAGACAGTGGATATAGCTTAGAGTTTATATTTCTTTCATGTTTTTCAACAAATACAGACAGGCTTCCTCAGAAGGACTGCCTAATAAGAAACAAAGTTTATGTTAGCCTAGAGTTTATGTTTCTTTCATGCTTTTTAGCAATGTATAAAACAACTTTAGTATACATCATTTGGGGGTCAATGAAACAAATTAGTAGAATGACTTTGGAAAACAGGTGTAGCAACATTTTACTTTTTCTTTTTTACTGTAACAAAAGGATAAATAAATACTTGAAGGGATGAAGATCCATTCTCAATGATGTGATTATTATGCATGGCATGCCTGTATCAAAACATCTTATGTGCTCCATAAATATACACACCCACTATGTATCCACAAAAGTTAAAAATTTAAAAATTAAAGGAATAAAAGCAAGTAATATAGAACAGAATACTTGTACATCTATCTGCATTTGCTTTTGTTGACATTCTTATTTAAAAATCAGTATGTGAACAGTTTACAAATAAAAAATAATTATATATTTACATATATTTGTATAAATCTTTCATATTCGTATATCTCAAAATCTATATCATCCATCAGCAGGAATTTTAGGAAAGACAATATAGAAGAGACATGATCGTACAGCCAGAAACAAAACAAAACAAACAGAAAAACAAAAACCAAAACAAGAGGCCCTCAGCCTGACAGCTCAGAAGGTAATACTGTCAAACACCTTGTGCGATTGAAATACGTCCTTCCAAGTTCACAAAACAACCTGTAGCCTTGACTTTAGCTTTGTAAAGGCCCACGCTAAACTATGCCTGCAGTAATGTACAGACACTGTGCCGTAATAAATATGTGTTGTTTTAAAATACTAAGTTTGCATTATTGTTATGCAGCAATAGATAACAAATACACTATCACTCATATCCTAACAATGAGAGCAAAGGGGGATCAATCCAGAAAGTGAGTGGATATTTCCAAGGGAGACAAGAGAATGTTGGTCATTTTCATTTCTGTTAAAAGGGGTGAAAGGCAGAAAATTTCACTGTAGATTAATTCCCTTGCCTCCCTCCTTCTTCCCTTCTTTCTCATTTTTCTTTTGGTTTCTCTTTCCCTGCTCCTCTCTCTTCCATGCATACTCCATAGTTGCTACCTAAAATAACTAATTTACTCTCATGGTTTCAATGATCACATCATCAAATCTAAATCTCAAATTCTATACTTCTCCTAGTATTCTTGTTTTCTATACTGATTTTTAACATAGAGACTGTTTATTGTAAGTGCTGTAGAAAGTTTTGTGTACAGCTGCTAATTTTGAAATTAAAAAAATTAAAGTTTAAAACTAGTATGGAATTAAAATCCATATTGGGACTCAGACATTACATTCAGGCTGAGTTACATTAAATTTCAAGTTTCTTGTTTTATAAAATGTACAACTTTGAAAGGGTTTGCTTGTCCAACTAAAACATGTCAAAAAAGACATGTTACTCATGTAAGAAGGTGACAATCTTAGATATATAAATATGCTTTAATAATTAGAATATTTAATTTAATTACATAATTCAGCATTCCTATTTTCTCAAATCTTTAAAATTTTGACAAAGTATTATTCCCATAAAATATTCCTATTGAAATACATTATTCTAATAAATAAGTGAAATTGCTTTCTATATTGTCAAAGTAATAAAGATAATTACTTAATAGGTTATAATCCAGGTACTTACCATGCTATTCTAAAATCAGAGGTCTTCTCCGAATAAAACTTATTTTTAATTAATCATTAGGAATATTACTTTGAGTAATTTAATATTACAAAGTGAAGAGCACCCATAAAACAGAAAAGTTCTCAAAACTTGCAACTAATTTGCTTCTTTATTTTGATACATTACAATGAAAGACACTCTATTCATTCAAAAAGTTGAAAGTGTAATTATCATACATGCTAATGGTAACTCTTTTCAATACAGCCTTAAGCATATAACTGCAACTCTATTGTATATCTACCTATTAAAAAATGTGTTATGGATTTTTTAAGTGTTTGTTACTATGGAAGTAGTTATACTAAAAAAATAAAAAGTAAAAGTACGGCTCAGAGATGGTATGTATCAATTCTGTACTATAAAGTGAATATATGTCTGTCATTAAGTAACATGGATTCACTAAGGGTAACATTAGTTTTAGTCACAAGGTAAAAAGTATAGAAGCTTAGTACATAAAGTACATCATGCCGTTAACTCTCTTTAAGCCTGGACAAAAAAGGAACCACAGAAAGGCATTCATGACTAAATTGGAATATGTTGTAAACATGTGGCTCTGAATCTCATTAACTTTACATTTCAATGCCCATCCATTAAATATTTCGACTTATGGCTTACCTGATTTATTCAGCTATCATAATATTCTTATCAGACCTTCCATATCTAAAGATTGTCTGTAATACAGACTTGTTGATGATGATTTCACAGAACTTCCACTAATTACCCTGATTATCTTTTTAATATTGACATACATTACATTTTTTGTCCCTTTTGCCCCATGTACACTTTTCCACCTCTGCAATTAATCTTTCAGAGAAAATTTCTTTTTAACCATTGTAACAACCCAATGCCTACCAAATTGCATGACAGAATAAAAACAAAATATATAAATTAATGAATTTATTATTAGCCCCATTGATTGGCTCTCATCAAGATTATTAATTTTCATGGATATAAATAATTTCTACTTTCTTCCTTGTTTATAATTGCTAATTTTAAACAAATGGGATCATTTTTCCACACTTATTCTCCCAACAACAGTAAGCAGACCCAGGATGTCAAGGAAGTACTATTTCAAGAAGCAGTGTTAGCAGAAATTATAAAATTTTCAGGTATTTTATTCCTTAAATACCCTATTGAGAAAAGTTATAATGTTTGTGTAATAGTTACATAATGTATAATTTTTTATTAAGTTATCAAGCACAATACCCTATGTTGAATCTATTGCAGACAGTTGGGTGTTTCTTTTGATGTTTCTGTGACCTCAATTTAGTAGATAGTATAGAATCTGATGATCATGTCAATAAATGCAGAAAACGCATTTGATAAAATTCAACACCTTTTCATACAAAAACCCTCAACAAACTAGGACTAGAAGGAACATACCTCAAAAATAATAAAATTCATATACAATAAACCCACAGACAACATCGAAACTGGAACAAGACAAACATGTCTACTTTCACTACTTCTGTTCACCATAGTACTGGAAGTCCTAGCCGCAGAAATAAGATAAAAGAAAGCATTAAAAAGCATTCAAATTGGAAAAGAGGAAGTCTAATTATCTCTGTTCACTGATGATATGATCTTAAACCTAAAAAACCCTAAGGACTTCTCCAAAAGACCCATAAACTTGATAAATGACTTCAGTAAACTTTTGGAAGACAAAATCAATGTACAAAAATCAGTAGCATTTCTATATAACACTAATATTCAAGATAAGAATGAAATGAATAATCCTATTTGTGATAGCCACACCAAAAATAAAATGAAATAAAATACCAGAAATACACCTAACCAAAGAGATGAAATAGATCTACAAGGAGAACTACAAAACACTGATAGAAGAAACCATAGATGACAAAAACAAATGGCAAAACATCCCATGCTCATGGATTTTAAGAATTAATACCATTAAAATTACCATACTGTCCAAAGCAATTTACAGATTCAGTGCAATTCCTATCAAATTACCAATGTCATTTTTCACAGAATTATAAAAACATTTTAAAATTCATATAGAATAAAAATAGTCAGAGCAATCCTAAGCAAAAAGAACAAAGCCAGAGGCACATCATCTGACTTCAAACTATGCTACAAGGCTATAGTAACCAAAACAGCATGGGGTACAGGTACAAAATAAAAACATGGACCAATGGAACATAGTAGAGAACCCAGAAATAAAGCCACATATCTACAATCATACAATCTTGAAAAAAGCTGACCAAAATATACAATGGGGAAAAGACATCCTACTCAATAAATGGTGCTGGGAAAACTGTCTAGCCACATGTAGAAGAATGAAACTGAACCCCTAGATCTCACTAAATACAAAAGTTAAGATTAATTAAAGACTTGAATGTAAGTTCTGAAAATATAAAAATTCTAGAAGAAAATCTAGGAAAATTGTTCTAGACATTGGCCTAGGCAAAGAATTTTTTATTAAGACTTCAAAAACAAATGCAACAAAATGAAAAATAGACAAATTGGATATATCAAAGTAAAAAGCTCCTGCGCAGCAATAGAAAAAATCAACAGAGTAAACAACCTACAAAATTAGAGAAAATGTTTGCAAACTATGCATTCAAGAAAGGACCAATATCCAAAAGCTAGAAGAAACTCTAATCAATAAAATAAAAATCATAAAACCACATTAAAAATTGGGCAGAGAGCATGAACAGACATTTCTCATAAGAAGACATACACACAAAAAAATTTTTAAAAAAGGATACATACACACAAAAAAATTAAAAGAAAAGATTCTCACCATCATTAATCATCAAAGAAGTGCAAACTAAAACCACAATGAGATAAGCACCTCACATCCGTCAGAATGGCTAGTATTAAAATCAACATATATTTGAGAAGATGTAGATAAAAGGCAGTGCTTATACACTGTTGTTCAGTAAATCTCAGGTAAAGCAATATCAGATTGGATAATTTATTTAAAAAAAAAAGAGGTTTAACCGGCTCAATATTCTGTAGGAAGCCTAATTCTGGCATCCATCAAGCTTCTCAGGTGGTCTCAGGATGCCTACAATTATGGCAGAAGGCAAAGGAGAAGCTGGAATGTCTTATATGGCTGGAGCAGAAGGAAGAGAGACGGGAGGTGCTACACCCTTTTAAACAACCAGAATTTGTGGAAACTCTATCACGAGATCAGCACGAGGAGTATGGTGCTAAACATTTAAAAGCCACTCCCATGATCCAATCACCTCCTACCAGACCCCATCTCTAGGACTGGGGATTAAATTTCAACATGAGATTTAGGTGAGGACATAGGTACAAACCATATGCGTTTCTCAGGCACTGCCAACATCAATACGTCTGAACTGAATTCACCTTGTGGTCTTGATATGGAGAAGCATTTCTGATCCAGACCTCAAGAGAGAATTTTTGGACCTCATGCAAGAATTTGAGGTGAATCCATAGGGTCAAGTGAAATCAAGTTTATTTAAAAAGTAAAGGATTAAAGAATGGCTACTCCATGGGCAGAGCAGTGGCATGGGCTACTCAACTGAGTATACTTATAGTTATTTATTGATTATGCCCTAAACAAGAGGTGGATTATTCATACATAGCCAAGAATGGCTTGGTTGTAGATACCCCAACCCAGGCGTCACTGAAGGAATCAAGAAACAGACACAAAGATAGAGCGCAAAGGTGGGAAACAGAGTGGGATGTCAGGGGTCTGACAGCATTTCCCAGCTGAAAGCCCAGAGCAGACTCTGATCCATGTAGTTATTCTTTGTGAACAAGCGATTATTTTTAATAAGCAGGTGCTCAGTGTTTCTTCATAGAATAAAGATAGACTAAACAGGCAGATAGTGTCTGTACACTACTAAAATAGAAATAAACTAGAAAGCACTCTTTGCAAGTCTGCAATGGGGACAAGGTAATGTATCCTGTGTTTTGGGAACTGATTTAACTAGTGCATGACTGGTCCATATTGCTTACTATTCTAGCAGTTTTCTGCCTGGGATGGCTCCATGTTCCTTGCCATCACCTCTCAGCAAACAACATATACTCCACTACGCACATGTCAAGACGTCCTCCCAATAGTACGTTTTCCAGGAAAGGTGTGAGCAGTTCCCTGGACTGAGGGTTTCTCTTGTTTTTAGGTCATATAGGGTAATTTCCTGACGTTTCCATGACATTTATAAACTGACATGGTGCTGATGGGAGTACCTTTAGCATATTATTGTAGCATAATTAGAGTATATTGAGCAGTGAGGATGATCAGAGGTCACTTTCATTGCCATCTTACTTTTGGTAGGTTTTGGCTGGATTCTTGACCAGATCCTGTTTTATCAGCAGGGTGTTTGTGACCCGTTTCTTGTGCCAACCTCCTTTCTCATCCTGTGACTAAGAATGCATAACCTTCTAGAAATGCAGGCCAGTAGGTCTCATCCTTATTTTACCCAGCTCGTATTTAAGATGGATACTGCTCTTGTTCAAACACTTTTGACAATTCCCTCCTCCAACTGGATCTGTACTACCTCCCTAAATCTAATCCTTCATTTGCAATCTCTGCTGCTACTAATGATTCCATTATCTATTCATTTACTTGAGTCAGATAATCTTCCTTGATTCATCCCTTTCCAATACTTCTCACATTTCCATCATCACTGCTTTTTCCTTAAGTCAATTTGTGCTAATTATTACAATAGTCTCTCTCTTAATTTCCTGGTATCTAACATTTCTCCTGTTATACTCTCTGTACTTTGCAAACAGACTAATCTTTATCAGCTTTACACCAGATCATATATCTCTCCTGATTAACTCCTTTATGATTCTCCCTTGCCTTAAAGACAAAATATAAATAAAACAACACAATATGAAGAAACTTCATGACTTTAAAGTTTTCATCTTTGTAGTATTGTTGTGTTCTAGCCACATAAATATTTACAGTGCCTACAATTATTTTAATCTTCTATATCCTTGTACATGAATTTACTCTAAATAAAATATCCTTTACTTTGCTTATTTTTCTCAACCTTGAATATGTTTTAAGGGATCAGCTCAGGTGTCATCTTTTTTGTAAAGGAACTGCTGATTCTTTCTACTTCCTTTTCTCCCCTAACATATTTTTGATTAGACGTTCTTCCTACATGTTTCCAAAAGACTTCTGTTATTTATTTTTACTCTTATCTCTCTACATTGCAGTCATTGATTTCCAGCATTAATCTATAAGATCTTTGAATACACAGAGCCATATCATATTCATACTTACATGTATTGTTGAATGAATAGAATAAATAATGAATGTATATATCAAAATACAATGCAGTAAAAGTCAAAATGTCAGACAGACCTGTAAAGGAATACAAAATATAAACTCTCAGAGGATAGTGTTGGTTTTAACATAACATGTTATAAACACATTTTATGAAACAGATTGACTTGTATTTACACATGCAACTAAAGAAGTTTTCCTGTCTGGAGACAAAAAGAAAGCAGTTTTTGATTTTTTGTTTGCCCACAGTTAACAAATGGGTTCATAAGTAGAAGAATTCTTCCTAACAATAATCCAACCTCTATTGCCTTCAACCTCCATCTCTACTTATATGTTAATAGCCAGCTCACACATAGCATGAATACAGCAGAATTCCAGGTCCTCTCAATGCAAATCTGTCAATTTCTTAATTTTTTCAACTCATTAAACTGCACAATGGTTTATTTAGTTGCTCAAGTAAAAATTTAGGAGTTTTATATATATCTAGTTTTCCCTTAACCCTCATATGCAAATTTAATAAATGATTATGGATTATTAATTATCTGACATATCATGCTATGGCTGGAGATAGACACAAAGATAATATAACAGTTCTAATATGATACTACGTCAAGATTAGCATGATAAGGACTATACCAGAGGGTTGTACAAAGTGCTTTGGAAGTGTAGAGAAAGTTGTATTCTACTCTGTCCTGATGTCTATGAAAACCTTGCCTGTGCTAAAAAGAAAAAATACATACATATGTATTGGATGCTTACTGTATGACAAACAAGCTCTTTAGTTTAACATAGTATCTCATTTAAGCTTTATAAACTTATGAAGTGACATTATAATTACTATCAAAGTTAAGGAAAATTGCTCAGAAATATTAAGTGATTGCTAAAAGTCACAGGACTGATTAATGCTGAGACCAAGAATTTAACTGAGGAATGATTGAATTGAGGAATAACACTAAAATGTTGTATTAAAAATTAGCAATCTATATACAGAAATAGGATAATTTGGGTGGAGGAAAAAGCAGTACATGTTTGAAGATGTCATATTTAGGAAGGATAGTAGCTTAGTATGGCTATAATTAGGGTCCTTAAAAATCTAGGTTGGAAAGATAAACATCCTGAGCTGTACTACTCAAGTATTCTAAGAATCTGGAGCAACCTAGAATAATCAGAATGCTGTAATTTAGGATCTTTTTAGGACCCAAGGGTCACCATTGTAGTTTCAGCTCCTTATGTCTCATAGCAATTTAAAAGGCTTATAGGAGGTAGTTTTCATTTTAGAAAAAGAGCCGTTACCTACAACAGTAATGACTGACTCAATGAAAGATTTGCAAAGCAAAGAACAAAGGTCATCATTATATATCTGGTATATATTTATTTGACCATATACAGGGAATATCTGAATTTGTAGTGTATACACTGTAAAGATTTCAGTTGACAGGTATTCAAGCAGGTATTAACATTAACTATGTGATAGACTATGGTATTTGAGAAAGGATTACACTATTATGGAAAAAATAAGATTCCACCATCAGAGAATATGAGCATAACGGAAAGAAAGTATTTAACTCCCAAACTTTACAAAACACAAATTCGATTTTTTATTTCAATTTTGAAGAATGCATTTCAACTTCTTCCAGTGTTTTGAATCCTTATTTTAAACTATTTTATGATACACTGCAGTAATATATTGTGCCATATAATCACATTATTGCCAATTAACTGAGATTTCTAGTTGACAGAATGTCAGTTGATATACAGTTCCTTGAATATGTATTTGATAATTCAAGGCCAGCAATTTCGACAAAATAGAGTTATTTAGGTCTATGAGCTTTTACATAGGCAGTTTACAGAAATCATATCACTGATAATGGAACAGATTGTGCCCATACTACCTGTTATTATTTAGAGACTTTAATTTCACAAATGAAAAATGACTTGACAAAAACACCAATGATAAAGATGCTGAAAGATACTTCTTCTCCAGACATTATAATTTAGTTGTTGTCTCAGTACTGTACTGCTTGATTATCTTAGCTATAGGATAAGACACAATGAATTTTATGGATATTTCCTTACTGAGCCTAATTCAGCATTTTCCATCACTTAGCAAAGGGTATAACCAACAAATCAATCCAATTGCTCACTAAGGAAATTTACATCATGGCAACAGAAAAAAATGTCTTCATTCCAGTGATACAATAAAAAAGATAATTGTCATAAAACATACATAATGCAAGGCAAAAAAATATGATTAGAAAATACCCAGATTATATCTCTGAGTTGCTGCCAAATCTATTTTTTGCTATTTAATACTATTTCTATGTCATAATAACCTCTTTTATCATTATCAGTGTGACCAAACCTGCAGCTGATTTGATGCAATCACTAAGCCATGAAAAGAGACAGATTGATGTTTTATTTTCCAGCCAGTTTATTCTACCTTTCAACATGGCTCTGAATGTCCAAACTTCTGTTCCAGATGTTTAGGCAGAATTAACATCCAGATATAAAATGGCAACTTTTTAGTGAGTGTATCAAATACTATATGATATTTTATCGATTTATTTTACATTGTGAGATGTAAAACATCAAAGTAACTTTGATTCTGAAATCAGATCTCTCTGCATACAAATTGTGGTTCTATCATTAGTCAGAAGCCTTTTAAATATTGTTGTGATCTGTAAAATGAAAATAATAACTCCCAGTTTTGGAGGCTCTCCCATTTTTAGGGTTACTACAGCAACCTGCTGAATCAGAACCTACTTGCCATTGTAAAACAGATTCCACTCTGTCACACGTTTGTGTGTCTTTGCCAAAGTAGTTGATATTTTAATCACATATTTTCTCATATGTAAGATGGACAATTTTCTTTCAATATTTACTCAGTACTTCCAGTGCCTTTGTGGAGTTTATAACCTAATAGGGAAATAATAACACCAAATATATAAGATTATTTTGCATACTAAAAACAATGCATATAAAACACTTGTCACTAATAATAATTATTATGTACAATTGCTGGCTATTGGCATTATTACATGAGAGAAATTTTTAAAACGTGAAAAATTAGAGATAAAAGTAGTAGAGTGGGATTATTGAAAGAAGATAACTTTGGTAAACAAGGAAAATAGAAGTCAAAGAAAAAAAGGGATAGGTGTGGCAATATGATGTGTAATGTTTCTAATCAGCTGGCCTAGAACAGAAAGTCTGTATAAGAAAGCAGTGGTAGAAAAAAAAGCTTGAAAGAATGTTTGATTGCATTTTATGGAGGTCATGGAGTCTGTGTTTTATTACCTGGGCAACAGAGACTCATGTGTGCCTTCTGAAGTAATAATATCATGTGGAGAAATATGGTGAATGGCCAATTACATTTCGCTTCATCCTGCTTACAGGAGGTGGAATTTTTTAGACACTTCTCAGCACAAATAATTGCAGAGGATGCACCCCTTTAAAATATAATTAATTAGTCCTATCACTGTTTTATATATTATAGATTTATTATCTTCTGGTAAAACTCTTTCAGAAGAAAATAGCTTTGAGCAAAGTTAGACCCTTTCTGCATAGTAAACTGTTGTTTACTTCCACCTGTCTCTATTTTATCTTCTCTGAAAATATAAAGCTGCAACTTCAAAGTCATTAGGAACAGCAAGTCTGTCCTACACTTGAATATCCTTCATATAAAGTGCACTCCAGAGGAAGAATTTAATGATTATAGTACCAGACTGATGCTCTCAACAACCCTGAAATTCTGGCATCAAGGTCATTCTACAAGGAGTTACCAGAAGCAGAGGCACACAGCTCCATTCAAAACTGAGTAAGCACCTCAATAGGTTGATTCCACAGGTGAATCTGATTCTTAGTCTTGTTTCTTTGTCAGGCAAACATCCTGCTTGTTTTATTTTAAATCATATATTGTTGCAAACATCAAAAGGGGGGAAGTTTAGATATAAACAAGCTCCGCATCGAAGAAAAAATCTACTAAGTTTTCAGTACTGAGCAAGAAACTGGAGTTCTCTTTTCAACCTCACAATTAATTAGAAAAGTTGAATGCTCTTACCTCAGAAAGTATCTTCCTTCCTTTACAGCATAAATGGAAAAGAAGTATTTCAACTACTGATGCAAAGGCAAAAGGATTAGTGCCCATGCTCTAAACAAAATGTGCTCTGTCCAGCTGCACTGAAGTTGTAGTGATCACATCTGTATTTTATGCTTTATCCTCACTGTATGAAGAAGCTTCATTAAGTTCCCAATTTTAAAAAATATTTCTACTAATAATATTTAAACAATAACCTACCTTAGTAAAAGAGGAGATGTATCCCCTTAGCAAAAAAAGAGATTTTAAAAAATATGAGCATGCTGAGAAAAAAAATGGCAGACAAAATTCATCAGGAAAGATGAACTATAACTGGAAAGATTTAGAACATTATCCCAAGATAGATCATAGATGGTTTAAGGACATAAAAGGAGACACATCAAGGTAAACAAATCTTCCTGAACCCTGCCAAAGTCAGTAATACTAAATTCGTAATTGCAAGTAATTACACTGTTTTACCATCTGATTCTGACTTGAATGATTGAATTTTTAAAGACTATCATACTCAGGCTCATAGTAAAGCAACTCTTATCAGATACATAATATTCTAACAAACAGAATCTTATTCTATTTCTTCCTCAATGAATGATTATCTCCAAACCCTACTACTTATATTTGCATTTTAGCCTCTCATTGCATTTAGGCACTCGCACAAGTAGCTGGCCATGAGATAGTAAGCTTTGGAAAACATTTTTAAAAATAATATTGTCTAAGTGATTTAGAGGGATATAAAATTTCATGTGTTCAAGCAGTAAATAGCTAAAACTCTAATTTCTTCAATTAATTGCATAGTAAAATAAAAAAATTTAAAAATAACGCTTGACTGAGTCAATACAATAAATGTAATACGAATTTTGACTCTCAAAAATGTATGCATATATTTATTTGTCTGTCTCACTACAGATATGTAGTGTTAAATGATATTTGAGTATCTGAAAAAAACTGTGTAATAGCAGAAGCTTCCCTGAAGTGAGGTTACACAGTTGATTGTGACTTTTAATTGACATCTTTCAATGTTGACCCGAAGAACATGAGAAACATTTGTAGTTGTCTTAATTCTTCAGTCTATTATTCTAACAGTAAGTAGTCCCAAACTAGTTACTACTGAACATTATCTGAGTATAATTTTTGAATAATTTAGCATTTTACCATATCCACATATCTTACACAATCCTATTGTTTGCAGTAAATCTATTATTAAAATAAAAGGATGTAATTCCAAAATTTCCTGTCCAGACCTCAACAACAGGAATACATCATTTATAAAGTGAAAATGAGCTTACACATTTTTTGTCAGAGCTATTACCTGTTGGTCTTTAAGACCATATTATTTTTCTTAGCCTTTGAACAATGCTTGTTAACATTTAGGATGTTTGCTGATACATGTTAACATCTAATTTTCTCAAGTTTGGAAGCTTTTTATTAAAGGATTAATCAATTAAATTTAAATTAATGTGGGATAATCTCTGTACAATCTTTACTAAATTGTATTAATTTAGTTAAGTTAAAACTCAATTAATTAAGTTTTCTTATCAATAAGATACAGGAAATTATACTGATCTTACAGGAAAGAGCTGAGTATTTAACTGTTTTTAGAAATTTATCATATTGCTTGACAAATATTAATAATACATGTTTAATGAACATGTGTTATTTTTTAGGAAATCAGTTTTGTATCTCTATATCATTGTAGAGATAATCAGCCTCTGTTATCAGTAGTATATAGAATGACATTTCTAATCCAGGTAGACAATGTTCATCAAAATTTACCTGTTCATCTAGTTTTATCTTCTGCCTTATGTTATAAAATATTCTATTACCAGAGGCTTGTGTAAAAGCACAATATATTTTACCTAGGAAACCTAAGTTCATATATATTTTAAAAAGGCTTTATTGGTTTCTTTGGATAATGCTGTGCTCTCAGCTCCTGTTGCAGGCTTGATTGATACAAGCAAAAAATTGTAAGAACATTCCTTGTTTATTTTGTCTAACAATTTCTTTCAGGAGGCAGTTGGCATGGAGACTAAGACCATTACTTCTGGATTCAAACTTCCTTGTTTGAATGCTGCCATAGTAACCTCAGCTCTGCCTTCCTTAATTTTGTTTATATAACATCAGAATATTTAAAGGATTGATGTCAAGAAATTATTTTAAAAAACTAAACAAGTTGAGAGGTGCGCTGGTGTTAAAAAAATAAAAATGAATTTTAAAAAAATTAAACAAGTTGAAATATATCCTGAAATAAATAAAGTAGAAGTGTTAATTAAGTTATTATCATTACATTGCTTGGTGTTCAAAAGTTTAATATAAGCCTTTTAAGTAGGTTCCAACTCTTCTCATTAAAATATATTCTGACCACTCCTAGTTAGTAGGACTTGTATATCTTAAACTGTTACTTAAAAAAATTGTAACCAAACAGCAATAGCTCTTCCTCAAAAGGCTATCCAATGGCGTATCTTGAAGGTCTTTTCAAATAAATGTTCTTTATTTAACAAACACAAGTTAACATTTTTAGAATGTTAATTAAAGCTCCGCTATAACCACCAATTTCATATTCAAATGGATTAACATTAAATGATTCAAGGCTTCTGGCCTCCATGTTGTGTGGAAAAGTTGGAAAAAGTGTCACATCTACTCTAGCAACAACAGCCAAATAATATACAAAATCATTAAGAGCTGAAGTCACAACGCAACCAACTACTCTAAAGAATGAAAAAAAGCATCAAAAGAGATATGGGATAGGAGATTAAATAACTAGTCAGTAGCAATAGGAGGAAGACAAGGTCTTCATAAAAATAGATTAGAAGAATTCAGTATTTTAAAAATGAATTACCAATGGCTGAGGGGAGAATAGCATGAGAATATATTATCTCTAAGTGATTCAGGTGCAAGGGGAGTTTGTGCAAACTCACAGGTCCTTCTCCATGGAACTCAGAGTTCTCTCCAAGAAGACCGGGCAAGACAAGATACAAGTCAATTCTTTACTTGGAGATATAGGACTGGATGAGGAGAGGATACTACTATCTTACTGCATATCTCTTCCACTAAAGAACAAAAGTGTTAAGGAGTTTTGGGGAAGGAACAGAAAAGTCTTCCTGGCCCAGATCACTGGGGAGCTCTTCCTGCTGCTGTCCAAGGTGTTAACCTGGGACCAATTCATAAGGTGCTAATTACATTGTATCCATTGCTTGCATCAAAGGGATACAGAAATAGTCAATCTCTAACCAATGTCCTTTTCTAACATACATTATTGAGGACATGTAAAGGATAGAGATCTCTTTTTTCCATTCTTCTGATCACATTGTTCCAACAAATGATTTCTTGGCTTAAGGATCTAAATGTCAGCAATGTGCGTTATGATCTCTCCCTTTGAGGTTAGTGAGAAAACTAGAAATAGGATTAATTATACGCCTAAAAATTAGAAAGACAGCCAAGAGCTCTAAGCAAATATTTAGACATATTTATGCTTCTCTTTTACATTTGTGATACTACTTTTCTTAAAATATATCATTGCTTTGGAATAAGCAAATTTCAGGGAGTGAGATTTCAAACTAACTTGCTACTTACCACCATTATGGCCAATAGCAATGTGTGAATGTACTAATTTTATACCAAACTCTCTAGGATTTGATGTCAAAACTTCCCAAAAAAGGAAGTATTTGGCAAGTCTTTATAATTCAGAAGAGTTCACAGGAAATAATCTAGAGAAATTATTTAAAATTATATTTTCTGAAGTTTTAGGGGAAACTAGTGCCAAAATAAATTCACAGCAACCCATTAAACTAATACTAAATTACTTCTCTCTTTCATTATTCATCATTCCCTTCACATTTCCTCTTCCTTGCTCACAAATATTAGATTCTATGAGGTAACACTTTCTTACAAATACTATTAATACATTTTACCCTTGCTAGTTAATAATATTGAGTTGACAAAGCCTTAAATTAAGTTATGCCCAAAAATCTGCTCTCAAGAAACTAGGTATTAGCTAAGAACATCTTAAAACAGTATTAGCTAGCCTCTTTAATCTCATGGCCATCAGTCTCATATTGACATTCGGCACTAAAAAATTGCATAAATAAATTTTCTTAGTAGATTTATTGTCACATTTTTCACTTCTCAATGCAGCCTCACTTTTGTTTTCTGATAACAATATCACGTCTGGCTATTGACAAACTTAAATGATCTGGAAGTTCATTTCTTCCTCTTTTGGCAATTCAATGGGAAGCTCCTTAGCTGGGCAGCAAGGAAGGCCTTTGGCTGATGTCAGCATACCTGGCAGGCCAGCCTTTACTCAGAGCCCTTGGTATGCACAAGTTAGACCTCAGTTTGTGTACTTCCCAGTATTCTTCAAGTTGCCTTAAAAACTTTCTTGTTATTTAGAGAAAATAGAAGTTCTGTAGTTCACTTTAGGCTACAGCTCTAAAAATGTAGCCGTCTGTGTGTCAGGGTCAGGCTTAATCACCGTCTTGGAGTGCCCTCTGTCATGGGTCTACTTGCTGCCCTCACAGGCTTCTCTCCAGGGCCATGGTTGCCATGCCACATATTGAACTTTACTCTGCCTGTGCTATGGGAAATTGAGAGGTGTGGGGACTTACTGTACTCTAACATGTTTCTGCTTATAAGATTTTCCTCAATAAATGATACATTATATCTGCTCTATTCAGCCATGTGTTCATAATGCCCTTGGATGACAACATCGTTTCTACTGATAAAAGTAAGAAATAATAACAATCCTTTGGAAACTTACATACTCTTTTTCCACCAAATCTGCCAATTAGCAGTTTAACTTCATGCTTGAAAGCATGTTTTCTGGAGCTTATCTACTGGGAATTGAGTCCCAGCTCTGCTAATCATCAGAGCTGTGTAATCTTCAGCAATTTATTTATTTTTTCTGTGTCTCAGTTTTTTTGTCTGTAAAATAGAAACAATATATACTTTGTAGAGCGGTAGCAAATATTAAGTTAATATATGTATAACACTTTAAAACATGGCCTGGCATATAATAAATATTAGTGTCTATTTAATGAAAGAAGTTTATTTGTAACTGTGACAACATTCTCTGTTTTCTATTTTACCATGGAAGATGAAAGAAGTAGCCCTTTCACAGGCCAACTCCTGCTCTTGACCTTGGATCAGATCCTGGTTGGGGAATGAAAGCTTCATTTTTACATTCATTCTCTTCTTTCTTAGCATCAGTTTCTTTCACTCTTCTAGATAAATTATTATTACTATAGAAATATTCTCTATTGCTTCTCAAGTTAATAAAGAAGACTGCATTGTCATTCTATATGCTCTCCACCTACCAACTCATTTATATTTTCTCCTTGATGACAATTCCTAAAAAGAGATTAGTTGTTGAAGATTAGCTGTGGCATTTTCTAAAAATTGCAACAGCAATATTTCTGCTTCCACTCATACCTCTATAATGTTACTAGGGCCATCTAAAGATAGATTTATTTCATCTCACCTCTCCTTGAACTCAGTGGTATTTTGTAAATGTTTCTGTGAAGAGACTGTAAGAAGTGATGTTATGTGACTTCTCTCTGTAGATAATAAAAAATGATATGGTTTCACCTCTCTCTCTCTCTCTCTCTCTCTCACACACACACACACACACACACACACACACACACACATATACACACACTACTTACCCCTGTGGTTCAGCCACCCTGTAGTAAGGCAGGCCAGGGTATATGGACACAGAAAGAGATCAATTTGCCCCAACTGATGTCAGCCTCCAGTTATGGTTTCCAAGCTAGCCTCCTTTTATTAACTTTTGGGCTCCTTTTGTTGCATAAGAAAATAGATTACATGTGATACAATCACATAATTATTGTTTATATACGTTTGCAGACTTCTATATGCGTGCATTAAGCAAAGCTCATTCATTTTATTATTTTATGTTTTCTGTTTGACCAATCAATATCTGAGAAAATATATTAAAATTTTATATCATATTAGTCAGTATTTCCTGTTGTGTTTTATATTTTTAATTATTTTGATATTATTTCAGACATCTATGCTTTGCAATTTTTAAAACGGTGACACAAATTTAACTGTTTTTCCAAATATTTCTACTATATTCTCAGTAATGCTTTTAATCTGAAGTTATTAATCTGAAAATAATAAAATTGTATCTATCTTTAGCTCCTCAGCATATGTTACATTGCTGAGCTACTCATAAGAACTCAGGGCATTTTTGTTAAAAGGAGAGTAGACTTGTTAATGTTTTTGTATAGAAAAGGTTGATAAGTGATTCTAAACTCATAAAATACTCATCTTTCAAGATGGCATAAAAATAATGCAAAGCATTGAAACATTAAGCAATTGGTTTATTCAAATACTTTATTTCAATCTAATTGTTTTCAATTTTAGGCACAATTATAATAAAGATTTAGATTTTGACTACTTGCTTTAATCGATAACTTCTTCTTCCCTATCCTCTGTTAACTAATCTTTTGGGCTTTAACTTAGTCTATTTTAAGATGCTTTGTTTAAGGACTCTGGACTGACCTTTTCTCGATTTCTTACCATGATCTAATTTGGTCCTAGGATCAGCTCAATTTCTTTGCACTATTTTATGTTTGTTCTGGATAGGCCTTCTTTTTCAGGCAAATCTCCAGACAGAATTTTTGTTCTATTTAGTTACCTACTGCCACTTCTTGAATCCTAGACATTATAATTAGTGTAAGTTTAAGTGACTAATTATGCTAGCTACAGAAATTGTATTCATTTGTAACCAAAAGTTTAATGTGTGATACTATAAAATGAAAAAGCTGTTGGTAGAGTAGCAGGCATCACTGGTGCTAATACTTGTGTAAGTATTACTAAATTATCTTGTGTGACTGGAAATATTCTTTGTAAAAATTTAAAATTTTTTTCCAAAATGTTCAAAAGAGATAAATATTAATCACAAGTAAAATATAACAGTAAAAGCATAAACCACAAACTTTCCAGCTTTTTTAAAAAGAGGAAATTTCTTATTTTACAGATGATGCACACATGCATTACTTCCATTTAACAAAATCCAAATACGTTTTGGTGAATAATATTTTATCAGACTGTCAATAAGCATTAAATTAACATTTAATTTATACAAACTGTGTAGCCTGTAAAATGACAGAAAAATACTAGAAATATTCAAGTTCACAAAATATTCAGAGGTCATTTAGTTAATTTTATGTATGCATGATTTTTATGTCACAAATTGCACATACATAAGTATGTTATGTGAATATTTGTATTAAAAGCATATACATGTGAGTGTTATTTTGGGGTAACCTAGGTTTTATCAAGAAAGTAGGTAGCACAGTTCTTTAATATGAAAATCAAAAGAAAATTATATTGAGCTTAGCATATACTTACTGCATAATTATTTTCACAAATATCACAGCTGCTTATAAAATGCTTAGTTTTTGCTTCTTGAAAACGACTATGAATTAAAGATAATATGGGAAAGCTACCAAGAAAATCAATTTTTCATATTCAACAGACCCAGGACATTCCACAATGAGAAAAGGAATTGAAATGTACTTTTTCCTTTTTAAATTAGGAATTATTACTGTGATAGGTAATGTTAGTTGCCTTTAATATATAATGAAATGATTTAACAAGTGAAGTAACATTGCACTACAGAACTTAGGTTTAAAAGCTATGGACTCTCAATGCAGAGTTGTTTAGGAGAAAGGTTACCAAACTGTTTTACATGGGTCACAAACTAGTGAAAACGCAGACTCTAAGGGCATTGGAAACTGTTTCCAATTCCGTGGGAATGAGCCACAGATATATTTGTTAGAATTCTCTAAGGTAATACTGATTCAAGTGGTTCTTGAACTATTCTTGAGAAATAATGGTTGGAAAGCATTTTTCTAAAGATTTTTATATGAGTGATCACATTTCATACACATGAAAATTAGGTATTAACTTAAAGTTTTTAAAATACAAATAATAAAAGATATATACTAAATGGCGGCATAAATGGTAATGGAAATTTTGAGCTTGGTTTTTTAATGTTTTCAGATCATAATTGTGATCTGTATGTTTATCTTAATTTGCTTTGTGGGGCAATGAGCTTTGGACAAATCCTTGCTTCTCTGAAACTGATACAACTAGATTTACTTGAAATATCTTTCAAAGTAAGTTTCACATAAACAATGATAGCTATTCAGTATCTGTACAGGTCAGTGACTAACTTCAAATCCTCTACTTATATAAGCATCACTTAAGTTTACCATCATTCCTCTTAGCTATAAAGGCATTTGAGAAAATATTTTGCTATTTCCAGTGCATGATTAGTAAGAAAAGGACCACTATGGAAATGTGTGTTTAACAGGAGGAAGAGGAGAGCTAGTAAGAGAGAGAAAGTGTAATTGAAATGTAAGTAATTGAAACATAACAAAAATCACTGGTAACGGCTTTTTATTACTTCAGTGGAAATTTCAGTCAACCTTCAATTGCCTATAATTTTTGTACATAAGCCTTCATTCATTCTCTCATAGGAAACATTTGTGATGTCAGAATTACCACCCGGGTTTACAGCAACTGTGACATTTTGGAGCTCTTCAAGCTTTGTGAAGCACAGTAATTATATTTACTAGAAGTCTCTCACCTTTGATATTCATGCACATTAATCATATCCACAGAAGACATCTATAAAGTGTACAGTCCCAGAATAAAAATAGTATATTCGAATGTTTCCTTGAGAAACAAAAATGTCTGAAATTTTGAAACTAGGGTAATGCTGACAGATGTTTTTATGTTGTTTGTTTTTTAAGTTAGCATAAACACTTAAAATGAGGTTTTCTATATAGAATGCTAAACTCAAAAAAATATATATTTGAAGGTTCTAGTTAAGCAGATTCTAGTTGAGTGCTAAAAACCTAATCAATTTAAAATTTTATATATTTTCTGTAACTGCACCTTTCAGAATTTTTATAGTGAGGTTAATAACAGAAAATTATAAGTGCATCAGAGTGAAATTTGTGAACTCTCAATGCAAAAGATGCTGCTTAGAAATACTTTGAAATCAAAAAGAAAAATAAATACCTAAAAAAATTTCTTATTTAGTTATTAATAATCATAAAAAGTGTTTTTCACGATACGTTTACTAGAAATATAAAAATTTGAATGCAAACTCCATATTTATATTTCACACAATGACTAAAGTTGCTTAGATGCTACTTGATAAATTCTCTTATGTTTCTTACCATGAACAAAAATGTCACAGCTTGCATTATGTACCTCTGTGACATTAAAAATATATAACGGGAAATATACACAAAAATTTTTACAAAGATAATTCAGTACTATATTTAGTACTAATTTAGTAAGGTATTTAAGAATGTTTCTTTTATTGGATGCTTTATATTTAGTCAAGAAAAACATATAACAGATAAAAAATTGGATAGTATAGAATTTAAAATTTTAAAATATTAATAATCCAAATTTAAAACTTCTCTATAAAAAAATTCTGTTAAGAGAATGAAAAGGCAAGCCACAGATAGGAAGAAAATATTTGCAAAACACATATACTATACATATTTCTATCCAAAATACATTTTAAAATGTTTACAATTCAACAATAAAGCAAAAATTCAAATTAAATATTGGGCCATTTTGCCGATGAACATATTGCATACTAATAAAAAATAAAGAAAAGCACTCAAAATGTTTGATTTTGGGGTAATGAAAAATAAAACAACAAAGAGATAAACCTACACACCTAAAAGAATTCTGGAAGTCATTTTTTCTAAAAAAAAAAAAAAAATGGCAATACCAACTTCTAGTGAGAATAGAAAGCAACAAGAATTCTCATTTCTTCATGGTTGGAATGAAAAAATATACAGCTGCTTTGGAAGACAATTTGACACTTTCTTACAGTATTTAAAGGTATTCTTATCAAACCACCCAAAAACCGTGTTCCTAGGTACTGACCAAACTTATTTGAAAACATGGCCACAAAAAACGTTCATGTGAATGCCTATAAAAGTTTTATTCATTATTGACAAAAACTAGAAGCAACGAAGATGTTTCTCAAAAATGAATGGGTAAGCAAATTGGAAACTGTGTATATACCCATACAATGGAATATTATTCAGCAATTTAAGAAATGAGTTTTCAAGATGCAAAAAGACATGCATGGGTAAATCTTGAATGAACATTGCTATGGAAAGAAGCCAGTATTAAAAACTTTGCATACTATATGATTTAATTTTTATGGTAAAACAATGGACACAGTAAATATGTCAGTGGTTCCCTGGGACTTGGAGTACACATGGGGTTTTGAAATGTTGCAATACAGGAGACTTATAGGGCAGTGAAACTATTCTATATGACATTGGAATGGAAGATTGATAATATTATGAATGCTAAACCCATAGCATTTTACAATATGGAAAGTGAACCTTAATGTATGAAAATTTTAAGAAAGTTTTTAGGAGATCAGAGATTCTCAGGATAAAATGCAGATTATAATATATTTAGATAAAAATTATCTGAGTATATAAAGGAAGCAAACAAAATGGAGTAGTGGAAAAGGCGCTGACTTAAGTAACTTTGGAAATGAGGAAAAATTATAAGACAAAAGATGAACATAATAGTACAGAAGCACTATATTATATTTTGTAAAGTTAATTCCTGCAGGGGTATGGGTAAACAATTCTGAAGCCTATATATATATATATATATATATATATATATACACATACATATATATGTATATATGTATGTATTACAATTAAACAATGAAATAAATAGATGGCAGATAATGAGGGAAATTTTCTTACTCTGGGTGGAAAATTTTAGTCAAGCATGGTGAGAAAGTTTCAATGCCCATGTGTTTAGAGTTGTCAATAATATGAACTCATGCTTAGCTTAATGCTGCTAGAGATGGATGCATTAGACATATTTATAGACACATTTTATATACTGGTTACTATTTTTTTTTCTCTTTCATCTGAGAGTGATTAAAAGACAACACAGTAGCAACTAGCACACCTAAGTAAATAAACCATATGAAATGCATGATAATGTGGACGTCAACAGGACAAAGGAGACAACTGAAAGAGCTTCAAATAGCCAACATAGAAAAATTTGAGCACCAAAATAAATAAAGTAGTGCTGAATTATGATCCAATGTATATAATCAATATCAATGAGTCCATGATTGAATAAATAAATAGAGGAGAATCACAAATATCTGTGCAGGAGAATTCTAAATCATTTATGTAGATACTCTACCCTCAAGGAAATGGAGAATAACTTCCCACTGTGTAAGTGGGTCTGGCTGCTTCATACCCAACAATACAGTACAAAAAGGCTGAAAGAGTAAGTTTACAGAGGAGAATCCTGACAAACCCTACTTCACCCAAATTTAACACTAACTGTGATAAATCATGTTGTTTGTATTATTAGTATGATGTAATAAGACTGTTACTTGACATCTGTTGTCTTCCTCCCCAAAACATATAACCTCAGTCAAATCTTGAGGAGAACATTAAAAAATTTCCAGGTGAGAAATATTCTACAAAATACCTGACCAGTACTCTCATAATTGTCAAGGCCATCAGAAGGAAAGAAAGAAAAAGAGAAAGAAGAAAGAAAGAAAGAAAAAGAAAGAAAGAAAGAAAGAAAGAAAGAAAGAAAGAAAGAAAGAAAGAAAGAAAGAAAGAAAGAA